>NC_048232.1:65662582-65796225 GCF_002007445.2 Ailuropoda melanoleuca
TGCAAGTGTGAAATGATTATTAAGAGACATTATTCTGAGCCATAGTTTTTATAATGCTCATCTCCAAGTGTCTTTAGAATGTTACTTATGCTTAAAAATAGTGACTTTAGAGGCACCTGGGTGGCTCAGTCGGTTAAGTGTCCTTCTTTGGTTTTCGGCTCAGGTCATGATCTTGGAGTCCTGGGGTCCTGGGATCGAGGACTGCCCCCCCACCCTGGTCCAGGCTCCCTACTCGGTAGGGAGTCTCTTTCTCTCTCTCTCTCTCCCTTTCCCTTTGCCCCTCCCCCCAAATTAATAAATGAATCTTTAAAAAAATAGTGACTTTAAATTGATTTAATTTCGCTTCAGTTAAAAACAATATATGAACCCCACACCATTTTTAAGAAATCATAGATTACATAAATGCAAACAATTCACCCTAATCAGAGACAGGAAATTAATTCTCCAAAGCTTAGGACCCATGACCTTAGAAGAAACCAGGTGTTCATTTTTTTCCCAAGTCTACTTTCGTCTTCTAACTTCCCCTCATTCCAGTTACTTCACAGGTAACATCCAGAAACAGCTCTGACAGGATTTTTTAATTAACTAATTAATTAATTAAAGTAATCTCTACACCCAATGTGGGGCTTGAACTCACAACCCCTAGATCAAGAATAGCACCCTCCTCCTCCAGAGCCAGCCAGGTGCCTCAACCCTGGCAGCATTTATAATTAACCAAGATTCCAGGATCCTTACTATAGCAATTACCAGGAAATACTAAGTTAAGAATCTAAAATCAGTCATCATTGCTCTTGCTCTGGTCTGCATTGGGGTGGTGGCATGATGATGATTAAAAAAACCTCTGGACCTACCTCCTCAGGTAAGCATGGAGGAAAAAATTTGCATTTTACAGGTGCCAGAGATAGCTTCAGGCTTTGGGGATACCATTTGTAGACCAAGGTGATGGCAAAGCGCCCAGAAATCTCCACTGTAATGAACTTGTTCACCTGGGGGCAACAGAAAGGATTGTCATTTCTTACACAAAATTTTCATGCTCATAATTCTAGTGGAAATCTTAAGACATTTGCATGATGCGTGGAAGGAAGTTTGAGACCGATGTTCACATTTTCAGTCTGGTTCCATTAAGTCAGGGATGGCTTTTAGTTTTTGTGCTGCAAATTTGTGTGTTGTTACCACTTCTAGAGGGAAAGAGGAGGAATGCAGAGAAACTGTTGGCAATTAATGTAGTCATGTCTTATAGAGAAAGCCAGATTCACTTTAGATTGAGAAAATTCTGGGCCAGTTTGCAGGTACTTCTGAGTTGTAATTCTAGCTCTGGTAAAAAATACAGTTGACAACATCTGATTCCCTTGATGGTGAGGAAAGTCATTAATGGCTGCCAAGCGCTTAGATGTTTTACAAGTCTAGTAACTATTACTGTGAAACTTATTAAAGCTGGAGAGATTTTATAAATGACAAGGATAGAAAAGTAATGAACAACTTTTAAAGCTCAAGTGAACATCTGCAGATTTTTAAAGCATATTTTTAAAAGGCTTGCTGTAGAAAAAGTGCCTTAGTGAAGTCAACTGTTCTAAGCATACAAGGACTCTTGGTTGGCTACCAGTTCGCTCCCTTGCTTCCTGAAGGCTGCAAGCTGAGGTAATCCAAACTGGATAATCTATTCCATTAGCGATCCTGATTTTTTTAGATGAGGAAGCTGACTCCTGAGTGTCAGGAAATTCGCACATACAGGCTTGCTGGAACAGTTTCTCTACCCACTCTTTACTTCCCTAACCTTTCACAGCTAAGCAGTGCTTCTTTAAAAATGGCAATCCAAATAGTATATGTAGGATCCAAATAGTGTATGTAGGATACATGGCCACCATGGATGATTTTGTAAACTGTATAAAACAGAGACCTGGAGGTACTTTCCACACAATAGTGTGTCCAGCATAAATATACTGTGAGCCATAAATGCTTGCCAAATGAGTAATTCCAAGTTTTCTAGTAGCCACATTAAAAGGTAAAATGCGGGTAAAATTAACTTAAATAACATTTTATAACTAAATATATCCAAATATTAACATTTCAGTGTGTAGCCAATATAAAAATGATCAGTAAGATACTTTATATTCTTATTTTTATATACCAAGTCTTTGAAATCTGGTGTGTAGTTTACTCCTAGAGTGTAGTTCAAAGGTCCATAACCACAGGTGTCTAGTCGCTGCCATACTGGACAGCACAACTCTTTATAATTGGTACTGCTAAGGTTGGTTTTACAGTACACCTTCACAACCATACGCAGTGGTCCTGGACACAAAATGCAGCCCATGTACACGCACACACATAAAGTAACTAAAATCAATAAAGCATAGCACAGAGGTTACAGATTGGCAGCTTAGAAGTGTTTGGTTTAGTCCTGCCAGAGTTTGAATTAATTGCCAACTTTGAAATACCAGGATATTTCATCAGAAAAATCTGGATTCATGGCTTTTTAAAAAAATCATAAAATATAGCAGGCGTAGGCCCACATTCCTATGTGGCAACAATGTTCTGGCCCTCAGTAAATGCTGTCTCCTTTAGACGGGGACATACTTTACAGTTCACCGAAGTTCCCACTGGTAGGCTCACTCTCACATTATCTGAATTTCTGATCCTTGATCTGACAGAAATACACAGTAAGCTATTAACAAAGGTAATTCTGCAGAGTGAGACTGAGGAGAAGGAGACTTTCACTTTGAACATCTGTATAGCTTCTTATTTTAAAAATATTTTTATATTAAATACAAAATGCTTTCTAATAATAATTTTTAAAAATTACTGTTTAAAGTAACTCCTTGGGGTGCCTGGGTGGCTCAGTCAGTTAAGCATCTGACTCTTGATCTCAGCCCAGGTCTTGATCTCAGGGTCATGTGTTTAAGCCCTGCATCGGCTCCATGCTGGATGTGGAGCCTACTTTAAAAAAATAAATAAATAAGAGGCACCTGGGTGGCTCAGTCAGTTATGTGTCTGCCTTGGCTCAGGTCATGATCCCAGGGTCCTGGAATTGAGTCCTGCATCAGGCTGCTCAGCGGGGAGTCCGCTTCTCCCTCTCCCTCTGCCTCTCCCCCTAGCTTGTGTGCTCTCTCTCTCTCTCTCTTTCTCTCTCTCAAATAAATAAAATCTTTTAAAAATAATTTTAAAATAAATAAAAAATAAAGTGACTGCTGCTTAGCAAAGACAAATCCATTAAGAAAGAACCAAGTGAAGTAGGGCACCTGGGTGGCTCGGTTAAGTGTCTGACTCTTGATTTTAGCTCAGATAGTGATCTCATCGGTTGTGGGATTGAGCCGAGTCGAGCCCCATGTGGAGCCCCACGTGGAGCCCCGAGTCAGGCCCCACGTTGAGTCCCAAGCTCAGCATGGGCTCTGCTTCTCTCCTCCCTCTCCCCCTCCCCTCCGCTCTCACTCTCTCTCTTAAATAAATAAATTAATTAATAAAATATTTTTAAAAAAAGAAAGAACCAAGTGAAGTAGAAAACTGAAATAAAGATTTATCAGATGAATTGGCTAGTGTAGACAGCCAAACTCAATAATTCAGTCCTCTCAATCCTCTCTTCCCCAATAGTATATTTTAGAAGCTCAAAGTAAATTATTGGAGGGCATAAGAAATAGACTTAAGAATGATAAATTGTTAAATAATACCCAAACATCAACTGGATCATCAAGTTTTCCCTTTGAAGGCCACATCCATTCCCTTACGATGTTTCCCTTTTTGCTGATCACCATGCCACCATCCTGATTAAACATCATCGATATTATTCGGCTATAAAAAAGAGAGAAACATGACTTATTTAGAACAAGAAAAATTCTTGGACTCACTAATTTGACTGAGACAATGGAAGTTACCAAGTCATAGCCTTTCAGGACTCCTTCCCACCATATTCTTGGAGGATGGTCACCTTGCCTCTGCCTGAATATTTTTCTTGAAGGTTGTTATATATATCTGTTCAACTGATCAAGACTCACCTTTCTGAGATACACCCCCTTCTATTTCAGCATCTCCGCATCCATACAGTCATAGGAATGGGCTCTGTCAACCATGATTATTGTATCATGTGGTACTACTGTCTTGGCTGTGGCTCACTGAATCAGGGGTGGACCTTTGCCCAGCAATGTGTTCTAAATGGTTGCAACAATATATACAAAAGGCCACGAGGAAGGTGGTGGGCATAATGCACTCAAGGTACTGAAAGGGATAAGAGAGATGGAAGATACATGTGTGGATTCAAGAACCATACAGATTTGGAAAGATGGGATTTGGGTGATGAAGAACAGGAGGTCTCAATTTTATCTTCCCTATAGTTTATGTCTATCAGAGCAGCCTAGCATTTTATTAGCTCTTCTCGATCAGTAGAATCACACTGTGTGTTGTAGTTTCTCTCTTCTCAGCATAGCATCTGGCAGAGAAGGGGCTTAAAGTCTGATCCGCCCTGATGAAATAGACTCAATTTAACAAATACATATTGGGTAATTACTGGATGCAAGAGACTACTTAGGCACTGTTAGGCACGAGGGATGCCCAGAGTGATGTGCTTTCTCTGTTCTCTGGGCATTTTCAGTCTTGTGACATTAATTATTTTGATAGATAATATTTACTGGGAACCTACTATGTGCCAAGCCTTAAATATCTGCTTTTAATAGGCAGTGTTGTTTAATGGTTACAAACGTTGTAGAGCCAGATGGTTAATGGTTTTGAAACTGCCTCTTCCACTTCCTAATTGTGTGAACTTGGACATATTTCTTAACCTTTCTGTGACTTAGTTTCCTTGTCTTAAAATTGGCAATAGCAACAGCATGTACTTCACAGAGCTGTTGTAAGAACTAAATGAATTAACTAATGTGAAGTGCTTTCAACAGAGCCAGGCACCTTGTAAGTTCTCTAGAAGTGTTGGCTTGTATTGTTAAGCCTTCACAATTCCATCTATAGGTTCTGAGTCCCATTTTCCAGATGAGGAAACAGAGGCTGAGGGAGGCTGCTTAACAGAACAACTGCAGCCTAATGTAAAGTTCAGTAGAGGAGTTCACCAACTATAAAAGAATAGGAGTAGTTCACAGTATAAAAGGGGTGCTTTTGATTTGAGAAGGTTGCAGTCTAACAGATGGGGAGGAGGAGCGAACAACCAACCCAGTGAAAAAAATCAGAAATAGAATTTCCACGCCTTGGACACGTGGAGCGTGTTCCTTTCCAGAACAGACTACCCTTTCGCTCACCCTGGGCAGTCCAGCCATGAGCTGTTCTCACTCCTTGGAGGAGTCTCAGGGAAGACCCAAACCATCCACCTGTGCACAGCAGTGGGAGCTGTCTCCCTGCAGGCATGGTGGTTCCCTACACACTGGATCCTGGCAACAAGGGTCCCAGGTCATGCCCCCCTTTTATTCATCTTCCTGCTGGTTTGGGTAGCTGAGCCTTCTCACCAAGACACACCTTTGGTGGAATGACAGATGTGCAAGAGAAGGATTGGTTTAAAAGATCATTAACAATTAAATAATGAAGTCCCTTGAAAGACAGCTTTCTTTTGTTTTTGTTTTTGGCTTTTCTCTTTCAGAGGCTTTAGTTCTGAAGCAGGCGGCATCCTCTTCCAAAGAATAGTCTGTGGTGCCCTGGATGAAATTGCACAGGAGCAGGACTCAGCTTGAGGCTTAGTTGTTTTGGGCTTCTGTGATGTTCCCAAAATATCATCAGCAGACGGTATTGTATTCATTTGCTTAATTACTCTCAGCAACGAAGACAGGAAGAGGATGAGGAAGGCAACCACTCCAGTGCAGCAAGTGTGGGGGGGGAATCACCTCCTGTTTCTGAATATAATCATCATCTTGGACATTTAATTTTATGTAACAAATAATCAAGGGGACAATTTCCCAGTATAAGTGTAACTCCTGAGCAATATTAAAGTCTGACCAGGGCACTGAACATTCTGGCTTCTACCCAAAAGTACAGATGTACTTTTATTTCGGTTTTAACACTGTTGACTTGTAATTCTGTAAAATTACCTGTAAATTAGTCTAAAAGAGTTCTCAGAAATCAATCATGTGGCCCAACTTTTGCATCAACCATTATTATTTTCTATTTATAGGTTTTATTTTAAATTTAATACTATTTAAATGACAAGAGGAATTTAAAAATATTTCACAATTTTTTGCAAAGAATACCACATTTAATAAAAAAACCAATGATGTACTGTATGGTGACTAACATATCATAATAAAAAAAAAGAATAGCACATTTAGGTCCAATTTTGTCATAACAAAAGGGAAATAATGACATCTACTTTAACAATACGATATAGGACAGCAAATTATATATTAATATTTTGAGTTCTTTTATATATAACAGCTCTATCAAGATATAATTCACATGCCATACTATTCACTATTTAAAATGTACAACTCAGTGATTTCTAGTATATTTGCAGAATTGTACAGTTATCACCACAATCAATTTTAGAACACTTTCATCACCCTCAAAAGAAAACCACACGCCCATTAGCAGCAACTCCCCATTCTTCCCTCACCTAGTCCCCCTGGCAGCCACTAATCTACTTTCTGTTCATATAGATTTCCCTATCCAGGACAAGAAATACTTTTTTTCACTAGGAATTTAAAATGCCTGTCATAAGAAGAAGAAGAGAAAACTAAGCAAATGTGTGTATGGATGTGTGTGTGGATGTAAACTCCACTGTATTTTGAAGAATAGATAAAAATGCTCTTTGCTGTGGATATACTGACAGAGGGGTATGAGGTCGAAAGGAAGAGAATTTTAATTTCCATACAATACAATTTTAATTTCACTTGAAAAAATATTTTTTTGTCATGTGCATGAATTACTTTTATATACAAACAGCAATATGCCCTCACTCCTACATCATAGTGGGCTCCCTCATTGAGAAGCTGTAAATAATAAATTTTCTGGTTAGAGTGGCAGAAAGCTTCAGCAAACCTTAACCAGAATGAGCATTTGCTATCTGGTGGAGGAAAGTGAAGGCTCACACAGGACTCAATTAATTCATAAAGATTTAACATTCACAAATAGTACTCAAGCAAAGGACTTTGACTCAGTTATAAGAATACTGATGCAAAAAAGTCTGATACTCTGGAGTCTGGTGCAATAGGGTCCAGCCTGCAACTCAGTCTGAATCCTGCCAGTTAGATGTTTAGATGTTTCCACCTTCTTAGTTGTGTAAAACCAAACACTGATCTCACATGACTCTGAACATCCTCTGCAGTTCTCCTTATATCAGTGTATCATAGAGGATTATTTGGAGTTTATCATCATAGACTATAGGCTTAGACCTTCTCAACCAATTCTTTTTTATATCCAGACTGTCCCAAGTGTCATTATATATTGATATTTAAATTAGGCCAATCCTATCAGACTGTTAAGAATCAGATTTGGGTGCCAGTACTAGGAAAGACTAGCTTCCATAAGGCAATTATGACTTAAAGCGGGTTATTTTTGTCTGGGTGAGTTACATATTATATCACCTAATAGGATTATTTGTGAGAGACAAATTTAGACAAGATATATTTCTGGAATGGGAAAGGGATCAGAATCCACGGTTGTTACAATATATTATCTGGAATATCTAGTTTCAGTAAAAAATTATAAGACATGCAAAGAAACAGGAAGATGTGACCTACACATAGGGAAAAAAGCAGGAAATAGAAGCTATCTTTAAGGGGTACAGATGTTGGACTTACCAGACAAAGACTTTAAGGCAGCTACATAAATATGTTTTTTAAAAAAACTAAAGGGAATCATTTTTTAACTAAAGAAAAATATGATTATAACGACTCCTCAGATAAAGAATATCAATAAAAAGAAATTTTACAAAGCTATTTTTAAATGGATATTCTGGAATTAAAAATAACAACAATGGGAATAAAAACCTGACTAGAGTGGCTCAACAGCCTATTTGAGTTGGCAAAAGAATCAGTGAACTTGAAGATAGCTCGGTAGGGATTATCCAGTCCTCAGAACAGAAGCGAAAAAGAGTGAAGAGAAACAGACAGAATCCCAGAGTCCTGTGGTGTCTGGGTGGCTCAGTCAATTAAGCATCCAACTCTTGATTTTGGCACAGGTCATGATCTCAGCGTCGTGAGATCGAGTCCCACGTTGGGCTCTGCACTGGTCATGGAGCCTGGTTGGGATTCCCTCTCTCCCTCTGCCTTTGCCCCTCCCCTGCTTGCTCTCTCTCTCTCAAAGAAACAAACAAAAAAATAATTTCAGAGTCCTAGGAGAACCCCATTAAAAACACCAATATACATGAAACAGGAGTACCAGGAATAGAGAAAGGGGCAGAAAAAAATATTGAAAGAAATAATGGCCTAAAGCTTCTTAAGTTTGAAGAAAAACATTAATTTACAAATCTAAGAAGCTCAACAATTCAAAGCTCAAAGAGAGCCACACCTACACACATTAGAGTCAAACTGTTAAAAGTCAATGACAAACAGAAAATCTTGACAGCAGCAAGAGACCAATTAAAGAATGAAATGCAAATGGGCCTGACACATAGCAAGTGCTCAATAAATGTTAGCTATTTATGAATTAAATCTTAAAGCTCAGAGGAGAGTCAGCCAGTATCCTTGCATAAGAATATATACAAGAATGAAAATGCTGATCCAACTTTAGGAAAACACGGGTTCTAAGCTGTTATCTCAATAGTGAGGATAATGATATGATATTATCTATGGTCTAGGTCAGAATAGGCAACCTTCAACCTTCAGGCTGGATTTGGCCTGCGCCTGTTTTTGTAAAAATGTTATCAGAACGCAGCCACGCCCACATGTTTATGTGTTGGCTTTGGCTGTTTTCATGCTACAACGGCAGAGTTGAGTAGTTGCCATAGAGACTGTAGGGCTTGCAAACCTTAAAGATTTACTATTTAACGCTTGGTAGAAAAGCTTTGCCAGTCCCTGGTCTAGGTACTTCTCTCTCCTTCCCTCCACTGAATATCATCACATCTTTGGAAATCCTGCTGCTGCCATGCCCCTTCCCTCTGGATCAGACCCTTAGAGATTGCTGACCCAAATCAAGTTCTATCTGCTCCACCGTTGGTTGCCTATTCAGCATCCATTCCTGATCCCTCTCTTCCTTTTCTTTTCTCCTTCTTCCCCCCCCCCCCTTTTAAAAATTGTCTTCTTGGCCTTTAAGAGCTCTTCCTTCCTTTCACTGAGTCCATCCCCATTTACAGGGGTAGATGCTGAGTATCTAAACCCATAGGCACATGGTGTTCCTTTGACAGATGTTTTTAATTCAGGGTAGGCCTATTACTAAATTGGTCTAAAGAGACTGAAAGGAAGGACATACAGTTTATTCTGGAAAAAAAAAAGAGTTTTTAACTTTTTCCTGCTAGACATATAAAAGAGCAAATAGCCAGTGACATTGCTAGCCACCAGGGGAACCACCTTGGAAGAAAGGATGCCAAGGATAGCTGACTGGAGAGATGAAAAGAATCTAGATCCTTCATGACACCACCAAGTCACAAATTATACTGCATCTAGAGCATATCCTCTCCACAATTTGAAATGGAATTTTCTGTTATTTGCTATAGTAAAGTATCCTAACTCTGCTTTCAGAAAAAAACAAAAACAAAACAACAACAACAAAAAAACAAACCTCTAACTTCTACAACCTTTTTGATAATAATTTCTATGGCTGGCTCTTATAGAACTCCATCTGTCCTAGCCTCTCCATTGCCCACCACCTGTTTCCAGTAGCTGGACACAAATATTTTCCAGAGTCCTATTCACTCACTATTCAATCATTCAGCAAACATTTATTAAGCACTCACTATATACTAGGCACATACTAAGTGTTTGGGGGGAAAGCAATGAACAAGATATAAATGGTCTCTCCCATCATGAAGTTCACATTCTAGTTACACAGGCCCAGTAAATGAACATTTAATTTCAGATCGTGATTAGTGAGTTCTAAGAAGCAATAAAGTTGGGGTGCCTGGGTGGCACAGCGGTTAAGCGTCTGCCTTCGGCTCAGGGCGTGATCCCGGCGTTGTGGGATAGCCCCACATCAGGCTTCTCTGCTATGAGCCTGCTTCTTTCCTCTCCCACTCCCCCTGCTTGTGTTCCCCCTCTTGCTGGCTGTCTCTATCTCTGTCAAATAAATAAATAAAATCTTAAAAAAAAAAAAAAGAAGCAATAAAGTCATCACTAGAATAAAGGAAAGGAAAGGACAGACATTCTTAAAAGGGATGGTCATAAAAAGCTTCTTTTGGAAAGCAGTCTGGAAATTCCTTAAAAAGTTAAAAACTGAGTTACCATATAACCCAGCAATTTCATTCTTAGGTATCTATTGAAGAGCAGTGAAAACATATGTCCCCACAAAAACTTGTATGTGAATGTTCATAGTAGCATTATTCATAGTAGCTCCCAAAATGAAAACAACACAAATATTCATCAACTGATGAATGGAGACATGGAAGGTGCTATATCCATACAATGGAATATAATTTTGGCTGTAAAAAGGAATGGAGTACTGGTATATGCTACACCATGGGTGAACCTTGAAAGCCTAATACTGAATGAAAAATGCCAGTCACAAAAGACCACATATTATATGATTTCATTTACATGAAATGTCCAGAATAGACAAATCTGTAGAGGCAGAAGGTAGATTAATGGTTGCCTAGGGTTAGAGGTGAGAATGTTGAACGGTGAGTGGATGCTAATTGGTATAAGGTTTCTTTTCAGTGTGATGAAAATGTTCTAACATTAGATTATGGTGATGGACGCAAAACTCTGTAAATATACCAAAAACCATTGAATTGTACACTTTAAACGGGTGGGTTTTATGGACTGTATTTTTTTCTCAATAAAGTTATCTAAAACAAAAAGGAAAAAGAAAAGATCTCTTAGGAGATGACATTTAAACTGAGACCTGAAAGATAAGAAACCCATCTTGCGAGGCGCCTGGGAGGTTAAGCCGTTAAGCGTCTGCCTGCGGCTCAGGTCATGATCCCAGGGTCCTGGGATCGAGCCCCACATTGGGCTCCCTGCTTGGTGGGAAGCCTGCTTCTCCCTCTCCCACTCCCCTTGCTTGTGTTCCCTCTCTCGCTGTGTCTCTCTGCCAAATAAATAATAAAATCTTTTAAAAAAAAGAAAAGAAACCCATCTTGCAAAGAGTTGGGACAAGAGCTTTCAGTCACAGGGAACAAAGGCTATGAAGTCCATGAAGACAGACAGTTCAGTAAGGAAGGGGGTGAGTGATAGGAGATGAGGTTGGACAGGGGCCAGAGCGGGAAAGGTCTTCTGAAATTTTCAAAGTCACCAAGTTCCATTTTTTTTTTTTTAAAGATTTTATTTATTTATTCGACAGAGATAGAGAAAGCCAGCGAGAGAGGGAACACAAGCAGGGGGAGTGGGAGAGGAAGAAGCAGGCTCATAGCAGAAGAGCCTGATGTGGGGCTCGATCCCACAACACCGGGATCACGCCCTGAGCTGAAGGCAGACGCTTAACCGCTGTGCCACCCAGGCGCCCCACCAAGTTCCATTTTGATACAAACTCTTATTGGACAATAAAATCCACATGGAAGTCTGCATGAAATATTTAATAGTGAAACCCATGGATAAGGCAGCAAGTGGCGAGCTGTTAATTCCAAATGCTAGTGTTGCAAAACACCTTATTATGAAGAAAAGAAGCATCAAGTTCCAAAAGGGAAAAGCATTTAAAGCAACACTTAGCCTATAACTGGGGAATTCCATTAAATTACTTCCACCATTGTCATAAATATCAATTTCTTGCAGATATTCACAGACATTCTAGCGAGCCCAAGAAGAATTCATATCTGCAGATAGTTTAGAATGTGGGGATCCTATAGAATACCAAACAGGAAGAGAAATCACTAATGCAATAGAAAAACAGATTTCAATAGTGTCTGAACTTTGTGAGCAGTTGTAAGTGACATACTTGAAACCTGAAATAAAAGGACATGACCAAACCAAGTTGGACCAAGACAGAATATAGGAAGGAATCAGAGGATGACACAGAATTCCAAGTGAGAATATAAGAACATCTGGACCAAAACCAGGAGAAAGAAGATAACCAAGCCTTGCATATTTTCATGAACACTCTTGAGAGGAGGGATTGGTGGTTAACAGACAAACACTGTTAAGTGATCATCTTATGTATTCATAATTCTCAAATTCTACTACATATGATTGATCAAAATAGAATCAGGGGTGGAGAGAGGCAGAGAGAGAGACAAGAGAGAAGTCATAATTTAGTTTCAGGTGTTGTCCTTGTGATCAATTGCAACAACAGCCACAATATCTTGCAGCTTCTTCCAAGGAAAGTAGAAGTATCTTTCTTCACTCCTTGAATCTAGGTTTGGTCACATGAGTCATTAGCAAACATGATACTAGAGAAGACTTAAAAAGTGTGTATGCACTGAGATTTGTCTTTACTCTTGATGTTTTTGGAACCCAGTCACCCAGTAAAGAAGCCTGAGCTCAGCCTGCTAGATACTGGAGACACACAGCCCAGTTTCTCTGTTGTTCCAACCTATTGCTAGATACATCTAACCCCAAAGCCCATGCTCATTACCACATGATTATGTTTATGATTATTACTACTCTTTTTTTTTTTAAGAGAGGGATAGAGAGAGGGGGGTGAAGGGGCAGAGAGAGAGAGAGAATCTTAAGCAGGCTCTACGCCCAGTGCACAGTCCAACGTGGGGCTCGATCTCACTGAGTCATTGAGGCGCCCCTGATTATTACTACTCTTATTATTGCTCATATATTGTGTTCTCAGCTCTAAACCTCTCTATGTGTTAAGGTTGGAAAGGGGGAAAAAAGCATTGGGATCACAGTGTGAAAACTGACTCTAATGTTTCCCATGGTAGCCTGGGAAAAAGTATCCACTGTCTCAAGAGGGTTCCTGGGAAAATTAAATAACATGAAAAAGTGCCCTCTCAACATAAAGTGATATATATTAGCAGTCAATAAGGGTGAGATGTTTTAATTGAGCTCCCCCGAAACAGTTTCCAAAGAATCTAACTTTAACAATCCCAGGACAACTTGAGTGAAAATACATTTGTTCTTCATGAAAGCAATTGTTACTTTTCCACTTTGCAGTGTCACAGAATAAAATGTGCAATTAAAATGACATAAAACTACGTAGAGTTTCTTAATCTTTCTTTTGAAACTGTTGAGCTACTAGGGTTGGGAGGAGGAAAGACTTTTTGAAAGTATGTGCTTTCTCAGCCTTTGAACTGCTTCCAGATTCTGTCATCATCTTTTCTTCTCAACATCAAAGTTGGGAAAGGCTCTCCACACGGAGGGCAGGTATTTACACGCCACTCACCAAGGCACTTTGCTGCCCCATTAATCTGTCTCTCTCTACTTGCATCTTGAGAATCAAGCATTAGTTTTAATTTTTTTTTTTAAGCTTTTTTGCCGACCTGTACTCTTTTTGCTAGTAAACTTCTGACACATTCAACAGGTGATATGGCTCATAACCACCAGGGGAGGGGCTTCCCCAGAAGCACAGCCATTATATATGAAATGCGTAACACGGCAGAAACACACAAAAAGCATATTTATGAACTTCCTGCTCTCTGGATGACCTAACTTTTCAATTTCCATCATCTTGAAATCAAGAGAAGCCAAAATACAAAGGATAGGAAATATGCAATAGAGGCTCATTCAAAAAATTCAAATTCAGCAAATCTGGAGGGTGAGTTTACTGACATGGTGCCTTAGTTCACTAAAAGGCTGTCTTATGAATAGGCTACAGTCTCAATCTCTTCCTAAAGCTTCAAGAAAATGTTTCTTTAATCCCACATCTTATGCCTTTTTTTTATGTGCTGCATTTATATTTTTAAGGTGACTTTGGTCCAAATTTTCCATCTGTGGTGCTGCAAATATGAATCACCAACTATACTGAAATTAAGTACGTGGAAGTGGAACAGGCAGAGGTATGAGAGTAAGTAATACCTCAAATAGAGGTAAATATAGAGGAACAGTAATTATTGTGAGTTGCCACAGTGTCCCCTCAAAATTCATGTTCACCTTGAACCTCAGAATGTCACTTTATTCGGCAATAGGGCATTTGCAGATGTACTTAAGATTTCAAGATTATTTAGAATGGGTCCTAAATCCAATGGCTTGTGTCCTTATAAGAAGAGGAGAGGTCACAGAGAAAAACGCAATATGAAGATGGAACCAGAGATTGGAAGCCAAGGAACACCAAGGATTGCCGGCAACCACCAGAAGCTAGGAGAGTTGCATGTATGGATTCAGAAGGAATCAACCCTGCCAATACCCTGATTTCTGACTTTTGGTCTCCTGAAATCCAGAGAATAACTTTTTGTTATTTTAAGTTACCCAGTGTATGGCAATTTGTAATGGTAGCCCCAGGCAAGCAGCAAGACATTAACACCTGCTGTAGGTGGTCTTGAAGAGACCTGCAGCTTCTGATACCTGCACTTGTTTGGCTGTGGACATTTTGACCTTGTCGCCTGACTCCTTCAGCCCACCTTTGACCTTACCCTGGTCTGTGCTGACACCTAATGCCATAACTTCCTCTCCTTCTCCTGAGTTTCTGAAATATGAGATGGAGAGGGATTAGAATTGGGGATAGCTGCAGGGTATAGTGGAAAGCAGGAGGAGGTTTGGCTCAGGCAAAAGTTAGGTTCAGGGATACCACTGGGATAAGAAGTTGAGATCAAGATCCTCACAGGCAATTTCCAAGGACAAAGAGAAACCCCAGTATTAAAGAGAACAGTATAGGTCTTTCTGGTCAGACCCCATTCTTAGGCAGTGTTGATCTCTACACTTAACCACCTCTGGCTTTACAGAGAAACATAAGCTATGGCACATCTCCTAAAGCAGTATAGAGCCATAACACTTTAAAACGCCAACTTTCATGATCCCTATGATGGTATCTCTCAATGTTGTTCCTGTCTGTACACTGTACACTGTGCATACATTCTCAGTCTTGGTTTCTCAAAACTCCCCACTCCACACACCCTCTGCTCCTTCCTGCCACTCACCATCACTGTTTCATGAACTTTTCAGATCTTTACCTATCTACCTATTTCTATATCTATCCATTCATCCACCTATATCTTTCGTTAAAAAAACACTGTAAGGGGCGCCTGGGTGGCTCAGTTCGTTAAGCATCTGCCTTCGGTTCAGCTCATGATTCTAGGGTCCTGGGATTGAGTCCCACATCGGGCTCCCTGCTCCTTGGGGAGCCTGCTTCTCTCTCTGCCTTTGCCTCTCTCTCTCTGTTTCTCATGAATAAATAAATAAAATATTGTTTTAAAAATAAAACTAAATAAAAAACACTTTGAGGTATGAATGACATACAAAAAGCTGTACCTATTTAATACATAAAACTTAATGATTTGGGAGATAAGTATATATCCATGAAACCATCATCACATTCTATGCCATAAACACATTCACCACATTCAAAAGTTATCTATCTCTGTCTTAGCCTCCCTAAAAACTTACATGGTAATTTATCTTATTTAGGTCTTCACAACCACACTGTGGGGTAGGTACAATGTATATATAAAAATTTTAAAATAATATTTCAGTTTTGTGATTATAAAAGCAATAATACCTATATATTTCTTATTAAATGACTATAAATACCGTATAGTGTTTTTATGGCACTATATATAAATTTATATACATACACACATGCACACATACACACACACACATATACATCTATACACATACATACACATTCCAAGTATTTACACTTTTCATGACTTCATCTTTAATGGGAATGTTACGTGATGTAGTGGGAAAAATGTGCACTGTGCTCTCTTCCCAGTCTTTCCTTTTTACCCGTGGCCACCTCCCCCTCATCGAGATCTTGAGCATCACCTGTGGCTTCAACAAAGTGTTGTGAGACTAAAAGGGTCAAATTCTTGGCCTTTGAGATCGAAAGCTGAGATCTAGACACAAGGCAAAAGGGGTATGGGAGACTGTAATCTGTTGGAGAAGATTTTCCCTCCACAAAGGAGTAGGGGGTTGGAAAGGAGTGTCAGAGGTTAAGTAAGAGAGTTCAGTGGTAGAACAAGCTCTTGGCCCTCCTAAGCCAAGTTGTAGGGCAGGCTGGGGAGATCACCAGAGGCCCCAGATGAACTGAGGGATCTGAATGCCTGGGCAGGTGATGAGCCTTGGAGCTGACTCCAGGCCCAACATAATTCAAGAGTAAGAGTATAGATGCTGCATGGGGCTTCTACACAGACAGAAGTAGGACAGTCTCGATTTCCCCACGTTCAGTGTAAGACAGAGTCAGACAAATATTTCCTGTGTGCTGAGAAGAATGTGGAAGCAGCTGAGAAAGAGCCTGGCCTTGAGAGGCTTTGCTGCTGGAGCCAGAGGGATGCATCCATGAGCTTCAGAGACCACTCACTGCAGACTATTTGGAATGAGGATGCCTAAGAACCAAATGACATTTCCCCAACCATTAATGCCTTCTCATTTCATCAGCTCCTTGGAACTGAAATGAAATCTTGGGGAAAGGATACCAGTGTTGTAAGTTTCTGCCACCCACTGGTAGAATCTAACTAGAAATTAAACATGAGTGTTTAAAAAATGAAGTTGTATTTCCTGCTCATCTGAACATGTGGACTGAAATTTGTATCCATGATAGAGGACTTGTAGAACTGTTCCTCAACCAGTAGATTTTAGGGTTGGCCTCTCTACTCATAGGAAATTATGAAGATTCTATAAAGGTAATGCTCTCCCTTCCCTTGGTTAGAATAAACTCATCTTTGTCTTCTCAAAAGGATGATATTTTGGTGATATTTTCTTGGAGCCAGCATTCCAGAGATCATGGTTTAGTTTGGATTTGTTAAGCATGCTCACACGTGAGGGCTTTAGCTCTGGCTTTTCCTTCTGCTTAGAACACTTTCCCTGTCAACAGCATGGCATGCCCCTCACTACCATAGGTTTCTGCACAAATGGCCCCTTATCAAAGAGGTCTTCTTTGTCCATCAATATAAAATAGCAACTCCCTGTTCCCACCACTCTCTGGTCCCCTTCACCCTGCTTAACCATTTTTTACAACCTTTTCATCACCTGAAATGCTATATATTTGTTTATTTGTTTACTGCTTCCCTTCACTAAAATGTAAGCTGTACAAGGACAGGACTTTGTTTTATTCTCTGCTATATCCCCTGTGCTTAAACAGTGCTCACACTAGTAGGTCCTCTGCAAATATTTGTTGAATCAATGAATATAAATATTTTCTAGAGATGCCTTTTTGTTTCCACTTTCTGCATTTATTTCCCTTTCTAGTTTTTTTTTTAAGATTTTATTTATTTATTTGAGAGAGAGACACACACAGAGAGAGAGAGCAAAAAGGGAGGAGAGGGGGAAGCAAATTCCCTGTGAGCAGGGAGTCTGATGTGGGGCTCGATCTTGGGACCCTGAGATCATGACCTGAGCTGAAGGCAGATGCCCAACAAATTGATTCATCCAGGCGCCCCTATTTTCCTTTCTAAATACTGCCTTTCAGTTTTCCTGTAACACATCTCCTGACAAACAGGAACTTTATATTACTCTCTATTCTGAGTGTCTGACACGTGATAGATGCTCAATAAATATTTAGTAAAGGAATGAAGGAAAGGAGAAATACATTAATGAATGAATGAATGAGACATACGGTAACAATGGTGTGGCTTACAGCAGCACGAGGCAGTAAAATAACCTCAACCCCTCTTCTTGACCCCTCTCCCATCTCCTCACCCCTACTCCTAAGATGACTTATCCAGATTGTTAGCTAAGTGCTTGAAAATGCAAATGTTAGCTGGTTGGGCATACAGCTATAAAGAGCTGAACTTCTCTTTCATAAGAAAATGGAAAGATTTGAAGGGTGGGGAATGAAAAGAGAAAAGGGGGCTCCTAAAATAGAAAGGAAAAGAAAAAAAGAGGATCTTGGAGAGGAGAATGAAAAATTGGACAACACGTAGAACAGATGAAGCACTTTTAAGAACACATTCCTACAGGGATGCCTGCGTTGCTCAGTCAGTTAAGCATCTGACCCTTGATTTCAGCTCAGGTCACGATTCAGGGTCATGAGATAGAGCCCCACATCAGGCTCCAAGCTCAGTTCAGTGCGGAGTCTGCTTGTCCCTCTCTCTCTGCTCCTCCCTTCACTCATGTGCTCTCTCTCTCTAAAATAAATAAGTAAAATCTTTATTTAAAAAAAGAAGACATTCCTACATTTTACAGTTCATTTGAGATGTTTGATGACTATGCAATAAGCTTCCTGTGACCCACATCACCAACTAATTCACCCATCCTCACAGAAGCCTCCAGTGAGTGGTTATGTAAAAGACAAAATTTTAAAAAAAGGAACAAATTTTCTAATTGGTTCAAACAAAAGAGAGTCGAAATAAACCCACAGTTACAAGACAGAGTGGAGAACAAGATTCAGAGGAGGCAGGGTATCCAAGTCAGAGAAGACCACAAGATCATAAGCCCTAAGATTTTGGCAGCTTGAAGAGGATGTGAGGTTTTCTAAGGGCATGGGATGGCATGCTGCCAGTGTGATCTCGTTCTTAAGGGGGCAGGGAGGCCCAGTGGACACCTGGCTCACCTAAATAACAGTCTCCCTGTTTCACTTCCCAGCAAATTGTATTCTTGGGGCCTTGCCTTCCTATAGGGCCATCTGCTCATGAGAGCCGCAGCATCACCACATGGATGGCATAACTGGATGCTGGGAGACCTATGGTCCTCTGGCCTGTTGTAACTTGCCAGTCTGTAGCTGGAGCTGCCATGACCACATGCATATGTCTCATTTTCCTTACCTGCTTTCCCAGTTAGATTGACCACTTAATCACTTTCCTGTTCTTCCCTCTGTTGGGATTTAGCTCTTGCTCCACTCCTTAGCTTACCCTCAAGTTCTAGTTTGTCTGGCATCTCACATACCTATTAGGAAAAGAAATGCTACCACATCCAAAAGGTGTGAAAGTTCCAAGGATAACTTGATTTGGCAAGTCACTGAATATGTTGGTGTACATGCCACCCCCAGGGAGAGCAGAATAGCTTTGGCAGACAGCTAGACGGCCAGAAGGATAGATAAAATCCAGGTTAAGGAGCAGATACTGATAAAAAAACAACAGTGACAGTAATAATTATTCTTATTTGGAATGATGTTAACTCACATCCAATTTAATTTTTTTAATTAGCTCTTTACAGATAAGCTAAAAGAAGTCCAGAGAGGGTGACTCACTTTCCTATAGTCACTGAGGATAATAATGGCAGTGCCAGGCTAGCAACCGGGTTCCCTGACTTCCACTTGCGTGTTCTCCCTGCCAACATCTATGGGCAGATGAGGGCAAAGGAGGGCCGAGGAATAACTAAGGATATGTATGTGAACAAGTTCACAAAACCTAGCTGTACCAACCTCTTGAGGGCTTTTTCATTTTGGATTTGTAGGAATTTATCAGAGAGAAAAGAGGAAGTCTCTTTTCTCTCTAAGGTAGATCCTCTTAATGCTAAATCCCCATGTGGTTCTCTCTAGAAAGGAAAATGAAGGAAAACTCATTTTCTCAGAACTATGTGAGTCCTTAGGTACTTAACAGAAGTATCAGCTACAACCAGAGGTTCCCTTAAATAGAAGTAAGGCTTGCAAACTGGAGAATTTGTCCCAACCTTTTTCTTGATTTGACTTCTCTTGTCCCTAGCATGAGGGAATGCGGACCCTGGGAAAAAAAGACTGAATAAACACAAGGCACCAGACTTCCTTTTCCGATGCGATTTTCTGCTGAAACAGAAATGCCCTACATATCAGTCCCTTCCATCATGCCCAGCTTCCTCCATCCTCTTTCCCCTTGGGATTTTGAAAGGATATTAGGTCAGAGAAGAACCATCTACCAGCGCGTAATGGAACTTCTTCATCTCTGGGTCAGCCTCTTTGACCATTGGCATCTTAGGCTTCCTCTTCAGCAGCTCCAGCCAGAAACACTGAGAAACCTGGGGACTGTTGCTCACCTTCACCATGCCTTTAGGATCATTATAGTGGAGCAGAGTAAGTTGTTTGTTGAAGCCCTCTTTTTTAAGTTTTGCGTCTTCTGCTTTTCTGTTCAAAAGAAAAAAATTAAATAGGGTGCGCCTGGGTGGCTCAGGTCAGCTGAGTGTCCTACTTTTGATTTCGGCTCAGGCCATGATCTCAGGGTCATGAGATTGAGCCCCGTGTTGGGTTCCAGGCTCAGGAGGGAGTCTGCTTCTCTCTTTCTCTCCTTCTCTGTCCCTCCCCAGCTCATGCTCTTTCTCTCTCTCTAAAATAAATAAATAAATCTTAAAAAGAAAGAAAGAAAAAGAAAGAAAGAAAGAAAGAAAGAAAGAAAGAAAGAAAGAAAGAAAGAAAGAAAAGAAAGAAAAAGAAAGAACGAACTAGCTATTTCTTGATCTTATCAAGGGCTAGAGCGTGGGTAATGGCTGTTCCAGCCTCTGTGACTTTACTGCCAATCTATTAGGTTTCCTTAGATCTGGACAGCTGGATTTGGAAATCCTTAGCCAAGTGTTTATTGAGTGCCCTGATTTTTAAACAGTTATTGAGCACCTGCTGTGTGTGAAGAACTGTACTAGAGGTTGCAGCAAATGCAGGACTAGTAAGTAGCACCTGTCCCCACAGGAATGGCACCATGCAGCACAGGCCTGGACAAGAACTGAGGTGAACACTGGGGCTACCTCTTGGAACTGTAAAAAGTACACAAAATACTAAACTCCTCTGAGCCTTGGTTTGTTTCATCTGTAAAATGGGGATAACAATACCTCACAGAAATGCAGGGAATCTCTGGTTAATTAATGCACACAAACGTCTAGGCACAGACCCCAGTATTTAGCACGCCTTCTAAATATACTAGCTGTTTTTGTTACAGTTTAGTGAGGAATATACACATACATGTTCATTTATAATAAGGTGGTAGAGGGAAAGGGTAGGTGAATATGAAACTATCTATCTGCTATATTTCAGACAGAGATCAGATCCTGAAATTAAGGTAGCCCCCTTGGAACATTCATTGAACCATTCATAAATATTCACTAGGTATCTTCCAGAGGCAAAATTCATACATTCCTATGAGATAGGTGCTATTTATACCCATTCTAAAGAGTGCTGGAGTTTTGTATCAACATGGTAAAGCAGGATGCAATGCCATGCATATCAATTCCAAACACTCTACTCTCCTCATTTCATGAGACTCCTCCCCATATTCTTAGTGTTGGGTGCTACAGGAGCTGCGGGCATAGGATAAAACGCAGACCCACCAGGGCTCTGTATGCGAGGGATCAGCAAATGAAGCAGACCTTCCTACTTCTTGCCCAGCTTCCTGCCCCCAACACACATGCACACACAGGTATACAAACACATACATACTCACATGCTCATACAAACACACACATGGAGACACACATGTGCGCATATACTCATGCACCCAAGCACGCCAAGTAGGAGCTGTTGGCAACATGGCATTAGAACAAGGCTCCAGAATCAGGCTGGAAAAGCAGAGGTCATATACTAAAGACATTCTTGGTTGTCTTGGAGCTCATTACCACCTGTTTAACATCCACATGGACTGGCTGGCTTTGCCTCTATTCCATGGTCCCAGCTACTAAAGGTGGGCTGCAGGGCTTCTGAGTTCTTCTAACAGAATGTGGGGATGGAATTGGGCAGATCCGTGACCAACACTTGAGAATAATTAGAAATGTCAGGGCTCTAACTAGGGGAAGTGGGAGTTACCTTCTCAGAGAAGAGTTAGAAGTTTGGGCATTTTCAACATGGGTGTAGAGTGGAATGCAAAACAAATAAACAGACTTTGGAAACAACATAAAAGAATATCTAAGGACTCAGCAACTCCCTTCAGATTCAGAGCATATTCAAACAGGAATTCTCAATGGTTTTCATTTTAAGGTGCACTTGAAAATTCCTAAAATGAACTGGCATATCTCAATAAGGGTAATCATCAAGACAGTATAGTACTGGTACAAAAACAGACATATACATCAATGGAACAGAATAGAGAATCCAGAAATGGACCCGCAACTCTACAGTCAACTAATCTTTGACAAAGCAGGAAAGAATATCCAATGGAGAAAGGACAGTCTCTTCAACAAATGGTGCTGGGAAAATTGAACAGCCACATGCAGAAGGATGAAACTGGACCATTTTCTTACCCCATACACAAAAATAGACTCAAAATGGATGAAAGACCTAAATGTGAGACAGGAATCCATCAAAATCCTAGAGGAGAACATAGGCAGCAAGCTCTTCGACTTTGGCTGTAGCAACTTCTTCCCAGACATGTCTTCAAAGGCAAGGGAAACAAAACCAAAAATGAACTATTGGGATTTCATCAAGATAAAAAGCTTCTGCACAGCAAAGGAAACAGTCAACAAAACTGAAAGGCAACCTATGGAATGGGAGAAGATGTTTGCAAGTGACATATCAGATAAAGGGCTAGTATCCAAGATCTATAAAGAACTTATCACACTCAACACCCAAAAAACAAATAATCCAGTCAAGAAATGGGCAGAAGACATGAACAGAAATTTCTCCAAAGAAGACATCCAGATGTCCAACAGACACATGAAAAGATGCTCAACATCACTGAGCATCAGGGAAATGCAAATCAAAACCACAATGAGATACCACCTCACACTGGTCAGAATGGCTAAAATTAAAAAGTCAGGAAACAACAAATGTTGGCAAGGATGTGGAGAAAGGGGAACTCTCTTACACTGCTGGTCGGAATGCAAGCTGACACAGCCACTCTGGAAAACAGTATGGAGGTTCCTCAAGAAGTTAAAAATAGAGCTACTCTATGACCCAGCAATTGCACTACTGGGTATTTACCCCAAAGACACAAATATAATGATCCAAAGGAGCACACGCACCCCAATGTTTATAGCAGCAATGTCCACAATAGCCAAACTATGGAAAGAGCCAAGATGTCCATCGGCAGATAAATGGATAAAGAAGATGTGATATATAGATAGATAGATAGATCAATCATATAATATTACTCAGTCATCAGAAAGGATAAATACTTAACCATTTACATCAGTGTGGATGGAACTGGAGGGTATTATGCTGAGCTAAATAAGTCAATCAGAGAAAAACAATTATCATGTGGTTTCACTCATACGTGGAATATAAGAAATGATGCATAGGATCGTAGGGGAAGGGTGGGAAAACTGAATGCGAAGTAATCAGAGGGGGAGACAAACCATGAGAGACTTTATTTTTTTTTAATTTTTAAAAAGATTTCATTCATCTATTTGACAGAGAGAGAGATTGCCAGCGAGAGAGGGAACACAAGCAGGGGGAGTGGGAGATGAAGAAGCAGGCTCCCAGCTGAGGAGCCCGATGCAGGGCTTGATGCGGGGCTCGATCCCAGAACGCCGGGATCACGCCGGAGCCTAAGGCAGATGCTCAACGACTGCGCCACCCAGGCGCCCAAACCATGGGAGACTTTAAACAATAGGAAACAAACTGAGGATTTCTGGATGGGAGGTGAGGGGATGGGGTAATTGGGTGATGGCCATTAAAGAGGGCATAAGATGTGATGAGAACTGGGTGTTTATGCAACTGATGAATTACTGAACTCTACATCTGAAATTAATAATGCACTATATGTTGGCTAATTGAATTTAAATAAAGAAAAACAAAGCAGTACTAATTAAAACAGTATGGTACTGGCATAAAAATAGACATATAGATCAATGGAATAGAACAGAAAACCCAGAAATAAACCCACAATTATATGGTCAATTAATCTTTGACAAAGGAGACAAGATTATATTATGGGAAAAAGACAGCCTCTTCAACAAATGGTGTTCGGAAAACTGGACAGCAACATGAGAAAGAATGAAACTGGATCACTTTCATATACCATACACAAAAATAAACTCAAAATGTATAAAGACCTAAATGTGAGACCAGAAACCATAAAAATCCTTGAAGAGGGCACAGGGAGTAATCTATCTGACACTGGCCGTAGCAACATTTTTTAAGATATGTCTCCTGACGCAAAAGAAATAAAAGCAAAAATAAACTACTGGGACTACACTAAAATAAAAAGCTTCTGCACATCAAAGGAAACAATTGACAAAACTAAAAGACAACCTATGGAATGAGAGGAGATATTTGCAAATGACATTATCTAATAAAGGGTTAGTATACAAAATATATAAACAAATGACACAACTCAATACCTAAAAAACAAATAATCCAATTAAAAAATGGGCAGAAGACATGAACAGACATTTCTCCAAAGAAGACATACAGATGGGGGCACCTGGGTGGCACAGCGGTTAAGCGTCTGCCTTCGGCTCAGGGCGTGATCCCGGTGTTCTGGGATCGAGCCCCACATCAGGCTTCTGCTATGAGCCTGCTTCTTCCTCTCCCACTCCCCCTGCTTGTGTTCCCTCTCTCGCTGGCTGTCTCTATCTCTGTCAAAAAAAAAAAAAAAAAAAAAAGACATACAGATGGCAAACAGACACAGAAAGATGCTCAACATCACTCATCAGTAGGAAAATGCAAATCAAAACTACCATGAGGTATCACCTCACACCTGCAGAGTGGTTAAAATCAAAAACACAAGAAACAATGTGTTGATGAGGATGTGGAGAAAAAGGAACCCTCATGCACTGTTGGTGGGAATGCAAACTGGTACAGTTACTGTGGAAAACAGTATGGAGTTTCCTCAAAAATTAAAACTAGAATCACCCTATGATCCAGGAATTGCACTATTGGGTACTTACCCCAAAAATACAAAAACACTAATTCAAAAAAATACACGCACCCTTATGTTTATTGCAGCATTATCTACAATAATCAAATTATGGAAGCAGCCCAAGTGTCCATTGATAGATGAATGGATAAAGACTATGTGGTATATACACAATGGAATATTATTCAGCCATAAAAAGGAATGAAATCTGTTTTGTAACAACATGGATAGAGCTAGAGAGTATAATGCTAAGCAAAATAAATCAGAGAGACAAATGCCATATGATTTCATTCATATGTGGAATTTAAGAAACAAAAAAATGATCAAAGGGAAAAAAGAGAGAGATAGAGACAAACCAAAAAACTTAACTATAAAGAACAAACTGACAGTTACCAGAGGGGAGGTGGATGGGGGGATGGGTGAAATAGGGGATGGGAGAATTAAAGAGTACACTTATGATGATGAAAAAAAGTAATTGGAAATAATATAGCTAATTAATGAAAGGAGGGAGAGGTATAATAGCCACACTGCTGTTGGCATAGGAGTGCTGGGGCTGGGGGTCCCTAACAATCAGCAAGGGTCACTGGCCCCTCTCAGAGAAGGAGGAGGAGGCACGTCTCAGCAAGTCCTGTGGGAAAGGAACCAGAGCCAGGAGGGTGGGCAAAGGCCTGTTCTGCCACTCAAAAATGGAAATGCTTGATTAAAACAACTGGTTTCTCTTGCTGTTTGTTTCTTCTTTTGTTTTCCTCCTCCTTCCTTTCTTTGTCACATTCTCATGAAAATGTATCCCACTGTCAAAAGTGGGCTGAATTTTTGAACAATGTGACCAAAAAAAAAAGGGGCATTTATATACTGCCACTCTTCCCTACACCAGAACACACGTACGCCACTCCATTTATAAGCATCAGACGCTGGCAGGATGTCAGCCTAACAACACACATTTATAGACCAACTGGAAACCTGAGTCTAATGACCATTCACCAAGCCTACATCTTGGCCCTTTCATTCAATGCCTAGACATGATTCTAGACTGTCTAGAATCATGTGACTCTCTAGACTGTGACTTTCTACAAATGGGCCTTTTGAATTATTCTTAAGAAAGGTAAGTATGCCTCTAAGGTGTAAATACCTATAATCAGAAAAAAAAGGCATGCTCCCCCTCCTTACCTGTAAGGCCAAAAATCGAGATATAAAAGCTGTAGTGCAAAAAACCCCAATGCAAAATCTTCTACCTTATATGAATGCCGTGTTATTCAAATACTCAGAGTGGGCAACCATAATTCATGGAAGTTCCTCATAACTCTTTTAAAAGTAGTTAGTGCTTCCTTTTCTAACCCCTTTAACAAGTCCCTAGGCAAAGTCTTGGTTATCG
The DNA here is from genome assembly GCF_002007445.2 of Ailuropoda melanoleuca. NCBI lineage: Eukaryota > Metazoa > Chordata > Mammalia > Carnivora > Ursidae > Ailuropoda > Ailuropoda melanoleuca. Next base: position 65,688,697 of record NC_048232.1, read on the forward strand.
CGTAAAGATTAATCCGCCTCTCCACCAACAAAAGGCTGCCCTTCTCTGCCTTTTCTCAAGGAACTGGCAGTGGCAGTGGTTTTGCTCTCTTCTCACCCGAGGACCAGAAGTTGACCTCTGGATTCTCCAGCAGGTGATAATTATCCCAAATTTATCAGTTCAACAAAGGAGCCCTAATACTTGCTTAAAAGGTTTCTTGGAAGTTTTGGGTGACTGGTCATTCTCAGGAAAAGTCATCATTGGGGATTACAAAAGAATCCTTCTCTAAGTCAGAAGTTACCCAATTATCCCAGCCCTCTGGCATCTGGACCACTTTAAGAGAGAGGCTGGAATGGAAAGGAAACTACATCTCAAATCATCTGAAATCAAAACTGCCTAAGAATTTAAGTTAAGGGGCACCTGGGTGGCTCAGTTGTTGGGCATCTGCCTTCAGTTCAGGTCATGATCCTGGCGTCCTGAGATTGAGCCCCGCATCGGGCTCCCTGCTCTGCAGGGAGCCTGCTTCTCCCTTTCCAGCTCCTCTGTGCTTGTATTCCCTCTCTCGCTATCTCTCTGTCGAATAAATAAATAAAATCTAAAAAAAAAAAAAAGAACCTAAGCTAAATTAAATATAGTGGGGGCATTCACTAAATGTAAGAACTGAAGGATGCCTACAAAATTCCTAATTCCATTTTACAGATGAGGAAGCCAAAGTACAGAAAAAGGAATTGATAAATGCTAAATAACAGTTTCTGTTTATCAAGCATTTACTATATTCTACACATTGTGCTGTTATTTAACTGCATGATTTCATTTAATGCTTTCAATAACCCTATGAGATACATTCTAGTAGGACCTCCATTTTATACGAGGAAAGTAAGGCTTTGAGAAGCAGAATAAGTGCCCCAAATTACATGGCTGGCAAAAGGGAGCATGAGACTTGTGTGAACTCCAAAGCTTGAGCTCTGCACCTTTATAAACATTGCCTCTTGTACCCCCAGTCACACAACTGAGAAATGGCAGGGACAGGGTTTGGGAGCAAGCCTGGGATTCCCAGGCTAATGCTTTTGGACCACCATGTCCTAAGAGTAAATATGAATAAAATCAGAAGACTACACCTTGACCAGTTACAGCCCAGAGACCTGATTCAGGCCCAGTCAAAATGTCTAGGTAAACCCAGTGTGGAGGATGCGCTCTGCTGTAAGGAGTGCCTTGGGATCTGGTCTGAGATGGGAGGGTTCACTATGTTTGTCGGACTAGACTTCCTGTGATAAGAAAAGAGAGTCTATTTCAGTGTGTACCTGCCAATGGAGTTAGAGAATATTTTTTCTTCTCTAATTTCACTGGGTCTGACTTGATATTAAACTTCTATAATGTTCTGTGTTGAGCAAATGTGACAGAAATTTGGTAGGGTAGAAAAGCCAATAGTTCTGATTTGCCTAAAACTGCATTTCATCCAGCAAGGATTTTTTCTCAATCTGCATGCTATCTCTTACCCTGGGAACCCAGGGATGTTAAGGCTTGGCTGATTTTCTTGCAGAGATGCCTTGTAATGCACATATTGTAAACTTACATGTGTTCTTTTTAAAGCTTGGATTATGTATATGATAAATCCCTTGGGAATGAATTCTACCAACTTTAACAATTCTCACTGTTAAGAAACCACCCCTTGACATAGTTTATTACTATGGGTCATGTATAACAGCATCGTACTCATCCTTGGTGCTGTGTGCCAGCTAAATTCACCTCCTCCATCTACTCTGCGAAGCCATTTCTTCTTGGTTCTAACCCTACTTATTTCAAGAAACCACTTCTGACAGTACTGGGTTATTATTAAAAAATGCTTTTTGCTTGGTTAGTGCTTTAGTGTCTACAAAGTACGTTTATATATACTGAGTCACAAGAACCTGCTGTGGTAAGCAGAAGACATGTTATTATCCCTAAATGACTAAAGGAGCAGAGGTTCGGGGAGCTCAAGTGACTTACACAAGATCCCACGCCATTGACTAATGAACCTAGATGTTCTGACTCCATTTCTTTTTTTTCAATTTCTGCTTTAGTCTTTATTTTTTTAGAGTGGTTTTAGGTTCACGGCAAAATTGAGTGGAAAGTACAGTTCTCATATACTCGGTGCAAGTTTTTTTTTTTTTTTTCCACTAAAATACACTGCCTGTTCCTCATCATTTGAGGTTTTTTTAAACTTGAAAAACTAATTCTAAGTTTACCTGGAAGAATAAATTGGTGAACTTGTTTAAGCTGTTTTTGATGTAGAAAGAGTATACCAGAGGAGGTCTGCTGTACCAGATATTAAGATAATGATAACTAACATTTCTTCAATGCCTAGTTGTGCTAGGAAGTTTTATAACTACCCTAAGAGGTAGTTACTATGATTACCCTCATTTTACAGATGAGGAAAATAAGGCAAAGGGAAATTAAGTGACTTTCCCAAGGTCACATGCATGGACGATACTGGGATTGTAGACCAGTCAATTTGGTTGGCCTCAAGCCCTCTTTCTTAACACTCTACTGTGTCTCTCATATTATATAATCTGAATTATTTAAATCGATGAAAACTCAATTAGGCAGATCAATGAAATAGAATAGATAGCTCAGAAGAAGACTTTAATGTATATAAGACTGAAGATATGATTAAGTTGAGAACTCAAATCAGCGGATAACACAGAATATGTTCAATACATGGCTCTGGAATGAAGACAGAGCACAGGCTTTGGTATCAGATAAATCTGTAAGTATACAGCAGCTCACCCATTCACTAGCTTTCTGACCTTGGCGTAAAAGCAGTGACTTACTCACGGAGGCATGTAAATTGCTTCCTGTAGTGCCTTGCACAAAGCAAGCACTCAATAAACATTAGCTATTATTATTAGCACTCAATAAATACTAGCTATCATTATTATTGGCATGGGAGAAATCAAGCTAGAATCTTCATATCACACACAACAAAATTTCCAACTAAATGAAGAAAAAAAGAAAAATAGAGTAGGTTTATCTAATTTTAGCATGAAGAAAGATTTTTCCAGCCATAAAAACAAGGGGGAGAAATCTTAAAACATTGATCATTGTACAATAATAAAAGTTAGTTTAAATACTATGCATAGGTGGGGTTTTTTGTTTTGTTTTGTTTCGTTTTTTGAGGGAGACAGAGAGAGAGCACACTGGAACGGGGAGAGCCACAGGGAGAGAGAGGATCTTAAGCAGGCTCCACGCCCAGTGAGGGGATAGATGCAGGGCGCAATCTCACGACTCTGAGATCATGACCTGAGTGGAAATCAAGAGTCAGACGCTCAACCGACTGAGTCACCCAGGTGTCCCTAACCATAGGTGTTTTAAAATAATAATTGTAATATGATGTAAGTTTAGATACTAAATTTACCAATATACTAAATTTACTAATTTAAATTTAAAAATTCCTGGTGATTCAACCAATAAAGAGGGATTTCTAGTGAAACTACGTTTAAAATTTTAAATACTAATTTAATATTTCACTAGAGGGGCGCCTGGGTGGCTCGGTTGGTTAGGCGTCTGCCTTTGACTCAGATCATGATCCCCAGGGTCCTGGGATCGGCCCCATATCAGGCTCCCTGCTCAGCGGAGAGCCTGCTTCTCCCACTCCCTCTGTTACTCCCCTTGCTTGTGCTCTCTCTCTCTCTCCCTCCCTCTCTCAAATAAATAAATAAAATCTTTAAAAAACATTTCACTAGAAATTATACTTTGTTGATTAAATCACCAGGAATTTTTAGCACAAGATCTAACATCTTAACCAAGACCTGGGCTCTGGGCTTGCTCTGCCTTTCCCAGTCCTTAAAGGGCCTTAAAGAGAGAGATACCATTAATGAGACTGAGTCAGATGATTGCAGGCCCTTTTTCCCCCAGTCCTTGCACAAGCTGCTCAATGCTCATCCAGAACAGGAAAGGCCAGGATTTTAGAAAAATCTAATAAAGAATTTCACATTACAAGATCTCTCTTAATTTAGATTTATCAACAGTATTAAAATTTATTTGCTTCTGATCTAAACATTCTCATTTTGCAATTTACTTCTTTTGTGTGTAATTTTATTTTGTTTCATTTTTTGTATGTTTTAAAGTTTATTATTATTATTTTTAAAAATAATCTCTACACCCAATATGGGGCTCAAATCCATGACCCCAAGATCAAGAGTCACACGCTCTTCTTTTTTTTTTTTTTCAAGATTTTATTTATTTATTTGACAGAGAGAGACAGCCAGAGAGAGAGGGAACACAAGCAGGGGGAGTGGGAGAGGAAGAAGCAGGCTCCTAGGAGAGGAGCCTGATGTGGGGTTCCATCCCAGAACGCTGGGATCACGCCCTGAGCAGAAGGCAGACGCTTAACGACTGTGCCACCCAGGCGCCCCAAGAGTCACACACTCTTCTGACTGAGCCAGCCAGGTGCCCCTGTGTGTGTGTAATTTTAAATAAGTTTTTTTTAAAAGATTTTATTTATTTATAAGAGAGAAAGAGAGAGAGAGAACAAGCAGGGAAAGGGGAAGAGGGAGAGAGAGAAGCAGACTCCACTGAGCGGGGAGCCTGACACAGGGCTCCATCCCAGGACCCTGGGATCATGACCTAAGCTGAAAGCAGACATTTAACAACGTAATTGACTGAGCCACCCAAATGCCCCTTAAATAAGTATTTTAAATACTAAGCATGTATCACATTTGAACTGCCCTCCACAAAGCAGTAAATGGTTATTTTCACAGGTGGAAAACTGGAGTGAAAACAAAGCATGGTTGAAAGTGGGTGCACTTTGGAGTCAGATGGAACTGGGTTTCACTCCTCGCTCTGCCTTTTTCTAGCAGTACGACTCGCAACAAATTGCCACACTTTGTGGCACATTAGTTTCCTCATCTGTAAAATGGAGATGATAATTGCCTTTCTCTGCTGGGGTTGTGTTAAATAGTATAGATAACAAATGAAAACATCAGCTCCACTGTCTGGCCACAGAGTAGTTATTTCCTCCTTGCTTGCTCTGGTTCTTATCATTTTCTAATTGTTTGATTTGTCCTCTGTTGATTGTTAGTTAACTTGCCAAGATGGTTAGTTTTTCACCATTTTAGGTGACAAGTTTCTTGAACACAGGGACATATTTCCTTACAACAGCGCTTTCCCTACAGCTGGTGCTTCTTTCCCTGACTTTTTTCTTCTCTCCCTCCTCTCCACCACTGTTTTCACACAGGATCCTCTACTGGTCACCTGACAAGGCTGACTGACTGATAAAAGTTGTATACTGCAGAGTGACTTACACCATGAGTTACTAGGAAAAGAAGGGTTTGTGTGTGCATGTGTGTATGTATTTTTTTTGTCTTACAGGTACAGATACAGGGTCCCACAGGCTCTGCATTTCTTCTTGCCTATCTACCCATTATGTGCCTCATAAAGTACATGATTCTAAAGATTGCAGCGTGGCTCAGTTGGTTAAGCACCCAACTCTTGGTTTCCATGCAGGTTGTGAGATCCGGCCCTGCATGGGCTCAGGGCTCAGCAGGGTTCTGCTTGGGATTCTCTCCCTCTCCATCTACTCCACCCCCTAGGTGCGCATGTGTGCTCTCTCTTATTCTATCTCTAAAATAAATAAATAAATCTTTAAAAAATAAAGATTGCAGAGGGGTCCCTACATTTGAATGATGGCTTCTTGTAGCCTCTTCACAGCAGTACTGAGGATTGTCTTCCATTTCAGAATTTCCAATTTTGAGTGAGGATGTTTAAAGATCCAACCTTGAAACAACAACAACATACATATAAACTCAAAAGGGGTATTTAATAATTAACCCCAAGTCAGTACTCATTATATAAATCCTGCTCAGCCATCAGTCTATCCAGGCCTACTTGAAAAAGGAACCAAAATCCAGGAGAGCCTGGGTGGCTCAGTAAGTTGAGTGAGTGACTAGGTTTCAGCTCAGGTCATGATCTCAGGGTGTGGGGTTAAGTCCGGGGCTCTCTCCCTCTCCCTCTGCCCGGCGCCCCCCCTCCCCCGCTCCTGCGTGCAGCCACTTTCTCTCTCAAATAAATAAAATAAAACCTTTAAAAAAAAAAAGAAAAAATAACCCAAATCCATTCATATTAAAGTATATAAGTAATTATCTTAGGAATTACCTCTCCTCGGGAGATTTTCACTAAAATGGGATCAAAGCTTTAACCCCAAGGAATTAAATCCCTATGATGACTTCTGAGGGATTAGAATCCCTACACAGCCTGTGGACCTACAGATTGGATTCTTCAGCATCCCCCAGACTTGAGATCCCATCTCTCAAGACAGAGCATTTTATTGGTAGTCAGCAGACTTGGGATCTGTTCCTGAGTCTCTTTCATGGACGCTGGAGGAAAAGAAGGACTTTCTTTCTAGGCAGGGGCATGTGAATTTAGGGCTGGCAGTGACCATTTCCTTCGCCGTGTAAAGCAAGCCTAGCTGTAGAATTCAGCCAAGCAGAGATGAACAGAGAAGAGTCTCTAAGTGTTGAGTCCCACACCCTGCCTTGCACCTTTGGTCCTGCAGTTCTTTCTTGAATCTTGTGAGCTGCCCCCAGCACACTAGCAAAGAATTCTCTTGTTGCTTAAGCTAGTGTGAGTTGGGTTCTTGTCACCTACAACTTAAAGATTCCTGTCTAACATAATCACATTCAGGTTCATCATCACTGGATCACGAGAACCATCATAACTCTAGATTAGAAGGATTGAACAAACTCCCTCCTAGTTTCCTTAGGGTTAGATAATATAATCCCAGCCTCTCACTTTGGGATTTCAATCTTGCCCCTTAATGACTAAGGCCTTGCTCCTTGCTCACAGACTATTTGCTTGCCATTCAATCGCCTGTTGAGGGATTTCCTGTCACTGACTTCACCCACCTATTTGGATTCCTTGACATTTTCATGATGAACCCTCTGGACACCTTATGATTTATTTCATTCCTATTTGCTGTTTTGCCATACTTACTGGGCTTCTTCTTAGTATATACCTATTTCCTCAATATCTATCCCACTCCAGTGAGACAGTTCCAGTCATAAATTTTTTTTGTTTTTTTTTTTAAAGATTTTATTTATTTATTTGACAGAGAGACAGCCAGTGAGAGAGGAAACACAAGCAGGGGGAGTGGGAGAGGAAGAAGCAGGCTCTCAGTGGAGGAGCCTGATGTGGGGCTCGATCCCAGAATGCCGGGATCATGCCCTGAGCCGAAGGCAGACGCTTAACGACTGCGCCACCCAGGCGCCCCCCAGTCATAAATTTTGATTCCTTAATACATCAGATTCAGAAAAATATGTAGGGCATGGGGAGGTGTGGGAGCGACACCTGACTCCTAAAAGCACATTCTCTAAAAGCAGAAACTTTCAAAGTTCTTAGGTTATGATGAAAGTTCTTAGATTATGATGAAAAGGTTATGAAAAGCAAATCTATGAGACCCAGAGCAGCCAGCCCCAACTCCTACTCACTCCCTGAGCCACACAGAACTTGGCTATATTATGTCTGTATTTCAAGGGATGACAAGGTTCCCTTTTCCCAACAACCCATATCCTATCCCTTTTACAACCTCATTCAGGGATAGACTGTATTCTTTCTAGATTTGTGTAACCATAATCTTCCTTGAGAAGTCTCCTTTATAATATCTAAACAATTTAAGAACCAATTTTTGTCTTTTGATACAGAAGCTTTGGTTTCTAGTACGGGTTGGTATGTTTTTGTGATGGAAGGCCCTTGTTGCTCTTCTGTGGGAACAGGCAAGTCATTGTTACCAAAGTTGGCTTCTGATAAACATGAAGAAAAAACGCCCAGGGCGTCAGAGTGGAGAAATTTAGGAAGACTGGTTTAGAGAGAATGCATTTGAAAACTTGACTAGGAATCCATGAAATTAAAAGGCTGGCTTTGATTGAGGTTATACTAAGAGTATGAGTAGAAGAAAGTTTCCAAATTCAGGGAATGTAAGTGATTCTCACTCTGGTTGCTCATCAGAGTCGACCCTAATTTGGATGGGTAAAGGATCTTACCATTTTCTAAACAGATCTTGGATAACAGTGAGAAGTGGATGACAACAGGTAAATTGCTATCCTGGTGTATGTGGGAATATTGGTTTTGGCTGACAAGAGCTAGGAAAAAAGGAAGGAAAAGGAAGATGAGGGGGGAGAAGAGAAAGAGAAGAGAAAGTGAGTATTTTGCTCGATCATCATCAACACAATAATCAGTTGTCAACTTTTAATATTCTTACCAGGGCATTAGCAAAAATTTTCCATAAGAACCCATAATGACCCATGAAATATTTTCATTTGCTCTGGAAATGAAACAGCTTTTTAATTTGAAAATTCCTCTGTATAATTTCTTGATTTACTAAAAGATTCTATTAATGCTTTTGTTGTAAGAACAATAACCATGACTAATATTTATTGAGCACTTACTATATGCCAGCCACTATGCTAAGTATATTACATGCATTATATAATTTATTTCTCTCAATAAAGTTCTATCATTAATCATTTTCATTTTACAGATGAGGATTTCAAATAGGCCTAGAATAAGACCTAGAAAATTTGCTAGGACTTGTTCTAACAAGTTCCCAGTGATGTTGATGCCCTGATTCAGGGACCACACTTTGAGAACCACTGCTACAGAGCCTTTCAGTCTCTTGATTAACAGCAATCCCTTGTTCTTAAAAAGCAAAAATTGTATTGCTAGAATTATCATGTTAAAGCAAATGTATTGGGCTTCAGGAACCATCAGGAGCCTATAATAATACCTATATACTGAAGGGTTACTCTGAGGATCATATGAGAGAACGGAGATAATAATAAAATAACAAGCACATAAGTAGCGATGAATGGAAGTGTTAAATCACTATATTGTACACCTGAAACTAATGTGACACCGTACCTTAATTGGAATTTAAATAAAAACTTTTAAAAAAAAAGTAGTGTCTACTATAATTAGATACTTTCCTAAGTGCTTTAGTGTTAACTTATTTAATATTCAGAACCACCCTGGAAGGAGGTACAATTTGCAGTACCATGTCACAGATAACAAAACTGAGGCAAAAAGGGGTTATGAAATGTGTTCAAAGTTATACAAATAGTAAGTACAATAACCAGGATTTGGACCCAGGAATCCTAAGAGCAAAGGCTTAATCACTCCAGTAAGTTACTTCTCCATCTCAGAGAGGTTTTGTAGAGATAGCTGCCACTACTCTTTATTCTCATTGTCAAAATCATTATCACTATTATGATAGCAGAATGAGAGTTAGGGATAAAGTAGCAGAAAGGATGCTATATTGGGAATTAAAAGACCAGGGTTGGGGTCATGGCTCATGGCTCTATCAGAAACTGTATGACTTTGGGCAAGTTACTTGACCCCTTGGCATCTCAGTTTTCTCCTTAGCAAAACAAAAATCCTATTAGCTACCCCACAGGGATATCTGGACAACTAAATTTGATAATGGCTAGGAAGATCCCTATGATCTGTAAAATATTATAAACAAATATGATATTAATATTTAAAATATCAGTTCTTTTGCTACATTGAATCTTCTTTGTATATATTCAACACAATAGGAGCCAAAGTGAGAACTCTTAAAGTCTTGAATATAAAGCTACACTCTGGGGATAAAAGTGGGTTCTACCAGTACTCTCCACAATGTAGTGCTAAGCTCTGCTGAGGTTCCTCATCCTTTTTTAATTACATGTCTGTGCCAGTCACTCATATTTCCCTATCAAGTTTTCTGAAATTATTATCAGGAAAAATTTCAGACTCCTAAGGCTTTATTATTATTCTTAACATTCTCACGTTTGGTACTTGCAAATATTTCCCCCACTCCCTCGCCTTTCTTTCTTTCTTTCTTTTTTTTTTTTTTGTATTGTGGTAAAATATACACAACACAAAATTTACCACTTAACCATTAAAATATTTTTATTGTGGTTAAATTTGCATAATATAAAATTGACCATTTTAACCATTTTAAGTGTATAGCTTTGTAGCATTAAGTTCATTCACATTATTGTGCAACCATCACTACCAACCATCTTCAGAAATTTTTCATCTTCCTCAACTGAAACTCTGTACGCATTAAGCAATAACTCCCTATCCTTCCCTCTCCCCCAGCCCCTTGCAACCACCATTCTACTTTCTGTCTCTATGAAATTTGGTTACTTTAGGTACCTCATATAAGTCACTTAGCATGTCTTCAAGTTTCATCCACATTATAACCTGTATTAGAATGTCATTCTTTTTTAAAGCTGAATAATATTCCACTGTATGTACATACCATAATTTGTTTATCCAAACACCTGTCAGTGGACATTTGGGTTGTTTCCACCTTTTGGCTACTGTGAATAATGCTGCTATGAGTATTGGTATACAAACATCTGTTTGAGTCCCTGCTTCCAACCTCCAGTTGAAAAAATTTTATCCAGCCCTCAAATTATTTTTAAAAACAATTTTTCAAATACAATGTCGACACAAAATTAAAAATAATCATATTCACAGGTAGTCAAGAGAACATGAATGAGAACCAGCCGAAACAAAAGGAGAACCTAGAAATGAATTCACATAAATATGCCCATCTAATTTTTGAGAAAGATGCAAAAGCCATTCAATGGCAGAAAGAGCATTTTCTGACAAGTGATGCTGAAGCAACTGGATATCCACAGGCCAAAAAATGAACCTCAAACTAGATCTCACATCTTACACAAAAGGTAACCCCAAATGGGTTATGGACTTAAATGTAGAATATAAAACTACAAATCTTCTAGAAAAAAAAATAGGAGAAAACTTTCAGGATTTAGGGGTAGGCAGTGAATTCTTAGACTTTTTACCAAAAACACTACTTATAAAAAACTTTTGATAAATTGGACTTCATCAAAATGTAAAACTTTTTCTCTGCAAAAGACTCTATTAAAAAGATGAAAAGACACTAGGAGAAAATATTTACAAAGTATATATACAACAAAGGACGAGTATCTAGAACGTATAAAGAACTCTCAAAAGTCAACAATGCAAAAAGCAAATAATCCAATTAGAAAATGAGCAAAGACATGAAAGACATTTCACTGAAGAGGATATACAGATGGCAAATATTCAATATCATTAGCCATTAGAGAAATGCAAATTAGGGATGCCTAGCTGGCTTAGTCAGTGGAGCATGAGACTCTGGATGTCAGAGCTGTGAGTTCAAGTGCCATGTTGGGTGTAGAGATTGCTTGAAAATAAAATCTTAAAAGAAAAAAAAAGGAATGCAAATGAAAACTACAAGGAGATACCACTACACACCTACAAGAATGACTAAAATAAAAAATGGTAATATCCAAATACTGGTGAGGATATGGAGAAATGATATCACTCATACATTGCTGGTGGGAATATAAAACAGGCTAGCCTCTTTGGAAAACAGTTTGAAAGTTTCATATAAAAGTAAACATGCAATTGTCACATAGCCCGGTAATTGTAACTTTTAGGCATTTATCAAAGAAAAATCAAAACTTATATTTACACAATTCCTATACATGAATGTTTTAGCAGCTTTCATAATAGCCAAAAACTGGAAAAAAAAAACCCCACATACCCAGATGTCCTTCAAGCAGTAAATGATTAAACAAACTGGTACATTCATACCACAGAATGTACTGAGCAATAAAAAGGAACAAGCTACTAATATATACAACCTAGATGTATCTCCAGGGCATTAAGATGACTGAAAAAAGACTATCGCCAAAAGTTACACATCATATGATTCCATTTATATAATATTCTTAAAATGACAAAAATATAGAAATACAAAACACATTGGTGGTTGCCAGGGTTTAAGAGGGGGTAGAGAAAGAGGGCAGTGGGTGTGGCTGTAGAAGGACAACATAAATGATCCTTACCTCGATAGAAATGTTTTGAATCTTGACAGTATTTAATGTCGATATTCTGGTTGTGATATTGAGCTATAGTTTTGCAAGGTGTTGTTATATGGAGAAAATGGGTAAAGGGTATATGGGTTCTCTCTGTATGTGGGTCTATAATCATCTTAAAATAAAAAGTTAAGTTAATGCGGCGCCTGGGTGGCACAGTCAGTTAGGCATCTGACTCTTGGTTTTGGCTCCAGTCGTGATCTCGGGGTTGTGATTTCAGTGTCGTGAGATGGAGTCCTGTGCTAGGCTCTGTGCTGACAGCAGGCTCTGCTTGGGTTTCTCTCTCCCTCTCCCTCTGCCCCTCCCCCACCTCTCTCTGTCAAAAAAAAATCCTTAAAAAAAGATAATTAAAAAAATTATGTATGTGGCTAGCATCGTATTTCTGTTGGACCCTGCCACAGTAAAAGAATTTGTAGGATCCCTTGAGGCTGAGAGTTCATATCACATGAAGTATAATAGATGTTTCAATGAAAGCACTATAAATTTTTGTATCTTTCTCCTGACATTCACTAATACTTATTAAAATTAGTAACACAAACCAAATATCACTAACAAAATGTTTTGCCAATATCTCACTCACATGCTGTTTATAATTTATTCTTTTTTTTTTTTTAAAGGTTTTATTTATTTATTCGACAAAGATAGAGACAGCCAGCGAGAGAAGGAACACAAGCAGGGGGAGTGGGAGAGGAAGAAGCAGGCTCATAGCAGAGGAGCCTGATGTGGGGCTCGATCCCATAACGCCGGGATCACGCCCTGAGCCGAAGGCAGACGCTTAACCGCTGTGCCACCCAGGCGCCCCTATTCTTTTTTTTTTAACCTGCAGGATTATTTATAAAACTAACAAATAACTTCTACTTACCAGATGAAACACGGTGGTCTTTTTTTGCTTTCACAAGATGATTTTCCTTATGATATTCTTCTCTTGAAAAGCTGCTGATTTGGGTCATGGCATTGGAATCTCTTTGCAAGGTACTGTTTTTCTTCAACATTGAACTTTTGGTTGCACATTTATAAGCACCTTCAGTTAGATCATGCCAACTGTAATTCATAAGATTTACAATTCCCGCAGGGTAAATAATGTTATACTCAGCATATTTCTGCAATATCTCCCCAAGTTCATGCAGAATTTCAGAAGCAATGAGTTTATATTCTTGAAATAGACCCTTTTGCAGGTATATTTTGGAGAATGGAAGGTTAGGAGAACACTTGGCAACACTAGGAGTTCGTGAGATGTCAAATGAATAGAACTCATCTTGCTCCTCAGCTTCAGCTATTGTAGGTAATCTTGCTTCCTTTAGTTCTTTAGATATTATACTCTTTGTACAGCTATAAAAAAACATATGTGAGCCATAAAGATACTTTATCTTCTTTAATCTGGTAAGTCAACTTCTAGAAATCCATCTTAAAATGTAATAAAAAAGGTGTATAACTTCTGTGAATAAAATTGCTAACATTTTTTTTAATATTTGAAAAAATTGAAAGAAATCTAATGACTCATAAAGATATAGCTAAATAAATAATGCCATACTCATACAATGGGTAGCATGAAAAATTGTTTGGAAAATTGCTCTTAATAATTTGGGAAAATGCTTATGTTATAATATAAAAAGACTATACATAATTATATACGTGGGATGTCCTCAAATGTATAATGTATATATCATATATCTGGTAGTACAGAGACTAAGCAAATATCCTCCAAAAAGTAAATTGATTATCAGATCGTAGAAGTCATTTTTATTATCTTTTTAAATACTTTTCTAACTTTTCTTTCTTTTTTTTTTTTTAAAGTAGGCTCCACACCTACTTGAACTCATGACCCCGAGACTCGCATGTAAGAGTCGGCATGCACTACTGACTGAGCCAGCCAGGCACCCCTCTAACTTTTCTACAATGAATAACTATTATGTTTATACACAGAGGATAAAAACATGCTCATGTGTTGCTTATTAATTACTTTAATTATAACACAAGACAGAGGCCATTTCTTCCAGAAAGCCTTCCCTGAATTTCTCAGGTTAGTCTACAGACATGTCCTGTGTTCCCTTAGCCTATCCTCCACACCCCATCAGATGTTACTACCTTATACTGAAACTTCAAAGCAGCAACAGAAACGGATCCACAAAGGGACTAGGTGTCTCAGATAATGGAATTTTCAGCCAGTTTATGAAACAACTATGCATAACATGGTTAAAACTTACAAGGGGTCTTCCCCTTTTGGTAAGAGCATCTAGGTAATTCAAAATAATCCTCTCTTGGAGACAACTAGAAAATTTGGATAAAATTTAAAAAAAAATCTTAAAGGCTACAGAGAGCTAACAAGAGAGTGATGACTTACTATCAGTATCTGGAAGAAGATGGAATCCAAAGAGATAAACCCCATATCTCCCCCCCTTGTGGAAGGTCAGGGGTGGGAAAGAATTTACTAATTCTGTAAGAGGCATCTGAGAGACTTAAAGACTGGTCAGGGCTTTTGATAGCTTTGTAGCAGCTAAAGGTTCAAAATTTGGAGTCTAGGGCCTTCCATGGCAAGGTTACTGGTTGAGATCCAAAAGGAGTAAGGGTTGTCTAGAAGTACACCTAAACCAGCTCATTATAACACAGCTTCAAATTATCTCATTTCCTGACACTGAATTAAGGTGACCCCAAAGTGTTGCTAACCCCAAGCCTCTGACAGAAACAAATATAAATATCCTCTAGTGAAAGCTAACTTCATCCTAGCCCTCAAATTATTTTTTAAAATAATTTTCAAATACAATATGTGACACAAAGTGTTTTAAAAAACAAGATTCACAAGGAGTCCAGAGAACGTTAATGAGAGCCAGCAGAAACAGCAATTAATAAAATAGAACCATAGGGAGATAGAATTTAAAATAACTCTGCTTACTATGACCAAGGAAATTGAGAATTTCTGCAAAGAACTGAAAACTACATGCACGCACGCAAGCACACACACATGCGCGCATAAGTAGAGCATATCTGAAAAAAAAATACAGAAATTATAAAGCTGAAAAATATAATAACAAAAATTAAGAACTCAGTAGATGAGTTTAACAGCATATTAGACACAAAGTTGAGAGAAAATTAGTTAAATGAAAGATAAGTCAGAAGAAAATCTTCACAATGAAGTATGGAAAGATAATTGAGCAGAAGATTATAAAATACCATCTATTTAGACTCATCAAAATTTACTATTAATTAATTAATTTTTAAAAAATATTTTTTATTTATTTATTCGACAGAGATAGAGACAGCCAGCGAGAGAGGCAACACAAGCAGGGGAAGTGGGAGAGGAAGAAGCAGGCTCACAGCAGAAGAGCCTGATGTGGGGCTCGGTCCCATAATGCCTGGATCACGCCCTGAGCCGAAGGCAGACGCTTAACCGCTGTGCCACCAGGCGCCCCAAAATTTACTATTAATTTAAAAAACAAAAGGAGATGGGGTGCCTGGGTGGCTCAGTCAGTTGAGTGTCTGACTCTTTGATTTCAGCTAAGGTCATGATCTCGGTGTCGTGGAATCGAGCCCCATGTCAGGCTCTGTGCTCAGCAGGGAGTCTGCTTGGGGTTCTCTTTCTCCCTCCCTCTCTGCTCCTCCCCCTGCTTGTGCTCTTTCTCTCTCAAATAACACTAACTCTCCATTCCCCCTGTGGAGGTTCAGAGCATGCCACCCCAAAACATGCCACTTTGGCATAGTGATTATTTTGAGTTAAAGGCACTTGAAAAACAGCAAATCCAAGAAGTGCGTTCTGACCTTTCTGTTTCTTCTTGAAAACAGGAGCTAAAACTCTCATGTGAAGCATGACCTTCTTACACCAGGAGGAAGAAACATTCCTATCACCAGAGAGGAAGTTGAGGCCAGGAAAAATCTGTACAAACAGATTTTGTTAAACTAACTCTTAACTTCCAAGTCATTTCTCTAGGATTAACTGCTCTATCCCAACCCCTTTGTCTTGCACATTTTCACAGTTCGTTACTTTGTCCAGCCTAGTATATAAGCATTTGGGTCTAATTGTCTGGATCTTCATTCTTGGGAGGGCTCCTTTATATGTGTAAAATTACTAGATAAAATTTATGTGTTTATCTCTTACTGATCTGTCTTCTATCCATTTCAGCAGGAGACCCTGAGAGGGTAGAGAAGAAATGATATATCCTATACCTATATACACTATTCCCCTCATCCCCCAGGCCCCTGTAACCACCATTCTACTTTCTGTCCCTGTGATTTTTGACTACTCTATGAACTTCATGTAGGAGGAAGCATACAATATTTGTTCATTTGTGACTGTCTTATTTCACTTAGCATAATGTCTTCAAGGTTCAACCATGTTGTAGCATGTGTCAGAATTTCCTTCCTTCTTAAGGTCGAGTAACATTTCATTCTATGTGTGTACCATACTTCATTTAACCACTCATTTGTCAATGGACTTGGGTTGCTTCCTCCTTTTGGCAATTATGACAATGCTGCTATGAACAGGGTGTACCTTATCTGCTGAAGTCCCTGCTTTCACTTCTAGAAGTGGAATTGCTGAATCATGGTAATTCTATGTATTTTTTTTTTTTGAGAAAATGCCATATCATTTTCCACAGTGACTGTACCATTTCACAATTCCATCAGAGGTGCACAGGGGTTCCAATTTCTCCACGTCCTCGCTAACACTTGTTACCTTGTGTTTTTGTTTTGTTTTGTTCTAAAGATTTATTTATTTACTTTAATGAGAGAGAGAGTGGGGGGGGCAAGGGAGAGAGAGAATTTCAAGCAGAGTCCCCACCGAGCACAGAGGTTGACTAGGGGCTTGATCTCATGACCCTGAGATCATGACCTGAGCCAGAATCAAGAGTCAGATGCTTAACCCACTGAGCCACTCAGGTGCCCCTGCTTTTGTTTTTTAATAGCCATCCTAGTGGGTGTGAAGTGGTACATAGTAAAAGTTGTTTTGCTTTGAAAAAGCAAAGCTTTGAAAGTTGTTAATATTTGTTTCCGTTTTCTGTTCAAACCACTCTACTCCCCACTTCTCCACAGATAAGCCTCTTTAAGACCACCAAAATCCTTGATCATGTTGAATCCAAAGGTCACTATTCAGTCTCAACTCACACAACCCCCATGCAGCATTTGACAAAACTAGACACTCTTGAAACATTTTCTTCATTTGGTTTTCTTTTTTAATTTAATTTATTTATTTGAGAGATTCAGAAAGAGCACAAGTGGGGGAGATGGGGAGGGGCAGAGGGAGAAGCTGACTCCTTACTGAGCAGGGAGCCTGACATGGGACTCGATCCCAGGACCCCGGGATCATGACCTGAGCCAAAGGCAGATGCTTAACCAACTCAGCCACCCAGGCGCCCTTCATTTGGTTTTCTGGACACTACTTTCTCTTGGTTCTCTCCCTCACTGGATGTTCCTTCTCTAACTCTTTTGCTGGTTTCTTGTCAACTTCGCCCTCTCACACCTCTCTTCTTCTCTCTATCTCTATTCTCCATGTAATCTTACTCAACTGAAAGGCTTTAAAAACCATTTAGACCTTGACAACTCACAAATGTATATATCCAGCTCTGAGCTCCCACCTGACCTCCAGACTTGGGTACCCAATTTCCTACATAACATATCTAATAGGCATCTCAAGATCAACTTAGCCAACATGTCTAAAAATGAACTCCTGGTTTTTCCCACCAAACCTGCTCTTCCCTTAGTTTTTACTTACTTCAATAAATAGCAGTTCCATTCTTCCAACTGCTCAGGCCAACGGTTCTGGAGTTATCTTTGGATATCTCCATCCTCTCTTTCTCTCATTCCATAACAAGCCCAGTCATCTCTACCTTAAACTACATTCAGAATGCAACCTTGTGGTCCCTCTTTCACAGCGATCTAGATAGCCTTTAGATAGTTGATATAATAAAATCTAGGAGGATAATCAGGCACACATTGTCTGGACACTGTGTTACATAGAATACACAAAGAGAAGACATAGTCCTTCCCTTTTCAGGACCTTAAAATCTGTAATCTGGCTACCATCTTTACTCATTTATTCAACAAATATCTATTGCTTAAGAAACCAAAACTGATTTCACTACACTATCAGAGGCATGAACAAAAGTGCTTTAAATGAACTGTCCTTTGAAATGTTCTCTAAACCAATTGCTCAAAGATTTCTAAGACAGCTACCTGAGTTATTACAATTTCAAAGTGTTTTCTTCCATCAAGTCAATGTGGTAAAACATGTCAACACTCGACTGAATTTCACCTGAATAAAGTTTTTTTTAAAATGGTAAACAGCACTATAGAGACATTTGCATTTTTCTTCTAAATAAGAATTCCATTCACATCATTTGAAAAATAGCACTAGTTTCCCAGCTTAGTATTTAATGTAAAATAAAAGAGAATGTTTTTTAAGATAAAAAGGTATTTCAATTGGCATAAGAATTCTAAATGTAGGGGCATCTGGGTGGCTCAGTTGGTTGAGCATCTGCCTTCGGCTCAGGTCATGATCTAAGGGTCCTGGGATCAAGTCCGGAATTGGGCTTCCTGCTCAGCAGGGAGCCTGCTTCTCCCTCTCCCTCTCCCTCTGCCCCTCCTCCCTGCTTGTGCTCGCTCTCAAATAAATAAATAAAATCTTAAAAAAAAAAGAATTCTAAACGTAGATCTTAAATCTTTGCTCTCCAGTCATTGTTTATATTTTCACTGATATTTAAAGGCTGGAAGACCCATTTTTGAAAACTTTAAATATTTTATTATAATAATAACTCATTAAATTTCTATGTCTCTTTATGGGTTTCAAAGTTGCTTTCATAAATATCATTTTACCAAACTCTAATACTAACCCTGTGAGCCAGCAATTATGTTTTCATTTTAAGGTATTTTCTTTGCAACATCCTGTAAATATGGATTCATGATTTTCAGATTTGTCTACTGCTCAAATAAAATGATAAAAACAGTACGTATTACAATAATTTTAACACCTACCATTTATTAATTACCTCAGTTTTATCATATGTAAAATAAGATCAATAATTCTACCACCTTCAGAGGGTTGTTAAGAAATATAATGTGCACTTAAAAAATAATATTTATATGTTTGGCTTATTTTTCAGACAGAGGCTCAAATAATTGACTGCCTATTTCAAATCCAGACTTAACAATCTTAACAAGAGATAATCAACAATCAGCGTGACTGGATGGCTCAGTTGGTTAAACGTCTGCCTTTGGCTCAGGTCATGATCCCAGGGTCCTGGGATGGAGCCCCGCATCAGGCTCCCTGCTCAGTGGGGGGCCTGCATCTCCCTCTGCCGACAGGTCTGCCTGCTTGTGCTCTCTCTCTCTGTCAAATAAATAAATAAAATCTTTACAAAAAAAAAAAACGTAATCAACAATGAAGGTCTTGGCACCTGGCCCAGTCTTAAAGTAGCCCCACCTCTCTAGGCACCGCATATGTAAAGAAATGATTGATTCATTCAAGAAATATTCATCAGGCACAGTTCTAGGCGCTGGAGAGACATGGTGAAGAGGACATAACTCTGCCCTCATGGATCTTATATCATAGTTGGGGGAGGAAAACATGAGGGGAGAAGAGGGAGGAGAGAAAGAAGGGAAGGAAATAAAAAGTACGGATAGTGGTAACTGTGACAATAAAATAAAACAAGACACTGTAATAGAATGACAGGGGGTGTATGTTTGGCTACTCTGGATTGGGAGATCAGGGATGGCCTTTCTGAGGAGAAGACATTTGCATTGAAACCGGAATAATGATGAGGAAGAACCAAGCATGAAATAATATGGCAGAAAAATATTCAAAGCAGAATGTACAGCCAATGCAAAGAACCAAAAGCATGAATGGGCTTGGTTGTTAAAGAAATAGATAGGCCATAATGGCTGGGGAGCAAGTGACATGGCGTGGTATGTGAGGAGGTTGGAGGGCCTGCAGGAGAGAAAATGACAGAAGGACTTGCAATTCGTGTAAGAAGTGCGGATTTTATTCCTGGTGTAGTGGCAGCAGTAGGATAGTCAATGGGGTGTTTTAAGTAGAGCAAACGGAAGCAATGCTTAAGACATGCATCAAATGAGAAAGCTGGGCAGTCAATAAAGCCCTAGAGCTCTATGATAAACAGACCTCCTTATTGCCCATATGACAACCTGAACTCTTTTACTGAGTACCAATTATAAGCCAAGCACTTTGAGTGCAAAATAACCAAGTTATGTTGAATTGCTTTTCAAGCAGAAAGAGTTGGAAATGAAGAAATGATAGACTTCTGAAAAGAGCAACAACTTGCAGTGGTCTTGAGAAAAGTTACAGCAGGCTCAAAACAAACCAAACAAACTAACCAACTAACTCTACCCAATTAGTGTATACCAGAGTTTCTCAACTCTGGTCTTACTGACATTTTGAACTGGATAATTCTCTGTTGTGGGGGGCTGGATAACAGCCCACTAGATAACAACCCATTAGATAACAACAGCGTCACACCCCTAGACATGACAACCCAAAATGCCTTCAGATATGGCCAATGTCCCTCATGGGGCAAAATTACCACTGCTCAAGAACTCATTGGTATAAGCGAGAGCTTTAAACCCTATACAACCTTGAGATATATGTTCTAAGACAGGATGGGGTGTTTTAATTTCCAAGTTAAGAAACTGTAGTAAGTAGTGGGTAAAAACATTGTAAAATGGCTAGTTCCATTATTTCATTTGCCTTTAACGGCTGACACAATTCCATGGTTATTAAGTTACAAATCTCTTCTAAGCCCATTCTATGTGCCAAGCATTTGCTTTTGGGACTGGATAGATAAGTGGTCAAGTAGATTAAAAAATCTTCCCTTGGGGTGCCTGGGTGGCTCAGTAGGTTAAGTGACTGACTCTTGGTTTCAGCTCAGGTCATGATCTCAGGGTGGTAACATCAAGCCCCACAACTGCTCTGTGCTTAGTGTGTAGTTTGCCTGGGATTCTCTCCCCTTCCCTCTCCCTCCCACTCTGCACCCCCTCCTCACTTCACCCACACCTCCGGCTCGGGGAAGCTCTCTCCGGAGCTCTTCAATAAAAATAAATTTTAAAAATCTTTAAAAAAAAATTTTCCCCTTATAGACGCGATACTCTCAAGAGAAGAGGGAGGGCAAACAAAGAGATAGGAATGATATTTAGAATGTTAGAAAGTGATAAGTGCAAGAGGATAGTTAGGAAGAGGGATAGAGAATGCCAAGGTGGGGACAGGGTAGAAATTTGAAATAGGAAAATCAAGAAAATCTCATCAAAAAGTGATATTTAAGTAAAGACTTAAAAGGAACAGAAAGTAAACAATGCAGAAAGCAAAGGGAACATCTAGTACAAACTCCCTAAAGCAAGAGTAGGGCTGGGTTTGTTGTGGAATAACCAAAAAAACAAACCAGGGTGACTGGTCAGATATGACCAATTACGCTTCAATTAACCGCTGATCTGGCTAAAATAAAGTTCTCTGATTGGCTCCACGGTCAGCTTTGAAATGGAAAATTCCTTGATATAGTTTCTTGAGGACTGGGGAACAGGGTAGGGAAGCACTGGTCCTGAGTACCTTATAACTCTCTGAAAATGTAAAGTAACCCCAGCAATTGAAGAGTAATCCCCAATATTTTACCTATAATTAGCTCCCGAGGTGTGTCTCAAAGAGAGGAAATGGTCTTCACACTCTCTCTTTTCCCATTTTTTTCTTTTTGGTTTCATCTAAAATGAAAGAAAATTTTCTGATTAAAAAACAGAGAAAAACACTGGTCCAAAGTGAATTATTTTTAGAAAAGTAAACTATAGGGGCGCCTGAGTGGCTCAGTCGGTTAAGCATCTGCCTTCAGCTCAGGTCATGATCGCTGGGTTCTGGGATCAAGCCCCAGATCGGGCTTCCTGCTCAGCAGGGAGTCTGCTTTTCTCTCTCTCTCTCTCTCTCTCTCCTTCTGCCTCTCTCAAATAAATAAAATCTTAAATTCTCTCTCTCAAATAAATAAATAAAGTCTTAAATTCTCTCTCAAGTAAATAAATAAAATCTTAAAAAGAGAGAGAGGGAGAGAGAAGTAAAGTATAATTTGATGCGACTGAGCTATATTATTACCTGATCAAAGAAATAGGTGGGCCCAATGTCCAAAGATTTAGCTTCAGTCAAGTCTCCCATTCTGCCATGAGACCTAAGTAAGAGAAATTAGAACTCTGAAGACAAGTTATCATATTTGTAGGTGATATTTCAAAGTACTTCACAGTTTTAAAGTTTAGATATTTTATTTTCGATGAAATATTAAAAATTCTGGGGTGGAGGAATGCAACTGTTCCTTTATCTGTAGCTTCACTTCATGGGCTATCAACTTGACATAGTTGCAATCAGAAGGATTGCATGCTGTGGGCAAACAAAGCAATAGCAGGTCACTGCCAACTTTCTCAACCCTGGCACCACTGATGTTTTGAACCAGATAATTCTTTGTGGTAAGAAGCTACCTTGTGCCTTGTAGGATGTTTAGAAGCATCTCTGGCCTCTACCTACCAGACACCAGCAGCTACCCTCTTACCCAGTGCTGACAACAAAATGTGTCTCCTGACACTGCCAAATATCTCTTGGGGATCGAAACTGCCCCTGGTTGAGAATGACTATGCCAATGCAATGGACAAGAAAAAAGGTTTGATGTGGAAGGCACTAGTGAAGATAAGTAACACTGCTGATGAAAGGGCCATTTACAGCAATGCCACTCAAAATGTGGTCCCTGATGAGGAGCCTCAGCATTACCTGGGACCTTGCTGGAAATTTAAATCCACACTCAGACATGATGTATACTGTATCAGAATCTCCAGAGGTGGCATCTAAGAATCTGCGGTTGAACAAGCAGTCCAGGTGATTCTGAAAAATGCCCAAGTTTGGGAAGCACTGGCCAAGAGGACACATTTTACCAAGCAGGTTGTGAAAACCACCCTGGTGACTGGGAGGAGAAAGTCTGGGCCTGGCTAACCCAAAGCTAATGCACCTACTGGATCTGCAATGGAAAGATGGACGAGCACACAGAGGAGGACCAGGTAGCAGCAACAGCATCAATGGATTGGGAAATGTGACGGACTGAGGATCGTTAGCTATTACTATTATAATAGTAGACTAGCCCTTTCTTAAAGAGAAGTCGGAAAACCCCTTTAAAATGAAGATTGGAGGGAGAGCAAAACTCCTATTTACCTAAATATCTCCATCTTGCTGTACTGCCAGAGTAGCTAAAGATTCCGCTTTGAGTAAATTCAAAATCTCAAAAATCCTTGATTAAAATGTAAAAAGAGAGGCATTTACATTGTAACATGTTACAAACATTCATGAAAAACCTCATGTCCTGCAATATTGTGCACTAAAAATAATAGGGTTTATGGGAAAAATAGGGTAGGGCACATCACTTAAAATCTATGCTACTTTGGAACCAGAGCACAAAAAACCATATGCCAATAATTGGCACCTCAGGAGCAACTTAAACAGCCCAGGCAGGAACTTATAGCCAGAAGCTGCTTCAGGGGATATTTTTAAAAAAAAACACAAGAGGTAGAAATGCAAACTGACGGGTACTGAAATAATGTGGATGAAGTAGAACTCCTTGCCAGTGGGGTTGCAGTAAGGTGGGCACAAAAAGAAGTGAAACCTTAATAGTGTTAAGATGGCAATATTCCCCAGATGATCTATAGATTCTGTGCAATCTCTATCAAAGTTCCAATAGTCCTTTTCACAGAAATTGACATGCTAACATTTCTAAAATTCATATGGAAATTTGAGAATCTAGAATAGCCAAAATAATCTTGAAAAAAAGAACAAAGTTGGAGGACTCACACCTCCCAGTTTCAAAACTTACAAAAGCTATAGTAATCAAAAGTGGTACTGGCATGAGTATAGATATATAGATCAATGAATTAGAATTGAGTCTAGAAATGAACCCTCATATTTACGGCTAATTAATTTTTGGCAAGGGTGCCACACAATTCGATGAAAGAAAAAATAGTCTTTTCATTAAAAATTGAGCTACCCTATGACCCAGCCATTGCACTACTGGGTATTTACCCCAAAGATACAGACGTAGTGAAGAGAAGGGCCATATGCACCCCAATGTTCATAGCAGCATTGTCCACAATAGCTAAATCGTGGAAGGAACCGAGATGCCCTTCAACAGATGACTGGATTAAGAAGTTGTGGTCCATATATACAATGGAATATTACTCAGCTATCAGAAAGAACGAATTCTCAANCATTTGCTGCAACATGGACAGCACTGGAGGAGATAATGCTAAGTGAAATAAGTCAAGCAGAGAAAGACAATTATCATATGATTTCTCTCATCTATGAAACATAAGAACTAGGAAGATCGGTAGGGGAAGAAAGCAATAAAGAAAGGGGGGGTAATCAGAAGGGGGAATGAAGCATGAGAGACTATGACTATGAGAAACAAACTGAGGGCCTCAGAGGGGAGGGGTTGGGGGAATGGGATAGACTGGTGATGGGCAGTAAGGAGGGCACGTATTGCATGGTGCACTGGGTTGTTATACGCAACTAATGAATCATCGAACTTTACATCGGAAACCGGGGATGTGCTGTATGGTGACTAACATAATATAATAAAAAAAAAATTAAAATAAAAAGAAAAGAAAAAATAGTCTTTTCAATACATTGTAATAAGACAACTGGATATCTACATGCAAAAGAATGAAACCAGACCCCTACTTCACAGTATATACAAAAAGTCAATTCAAAATGGATCACAGAATGGGATCACAGAATGGAGAATCATATATGTTATAAAGGTCTAGTATCCAGAATATATAAAGAACTCTTAAATTAAACAATAAAAAGATAAAGGATGACTGAATTTAAAAATGGACAAAAGATTTGGATAGACTTTTCTCCAAAGAATACATGCAAATGGCCAATAACACATGAAAAGATGCTTAACATCATTAGTAATTAGCTAACTGCCAATCAAAACCAAAATAAGATACCACTTTACACCTATTAGGAT
The DNA here is from genome assembly GCF_002007445.2 of Ailuropoda melanoleuca. Lineage (NCBI taxonomy): Eukaryota > Metazoa > Chordata > Mammalia > Carnivora > Ursidae > Ailuropoda > Ailuropoda melanoleuca. The sequence goes on from NC_048232.1 coordinate 65,713,559, forward strand.
GGTTATAATTTAAAAACGACAATAATAAGTGATGGCAAGGATATGGAGAAATTAGAAACCACATACACTGTGGGTACGACTGTACAATGGCGCAGTTGCCTTTGAAAACAGTCTGGTAGTTCACTGAAATGTTAAACATAGAATTATCCCATAAGACTCAGCAATTGTATTCCTAGATATATATCCAAGAAAAATGAAAACATATATGGCCACATCAAAACTTGTAATGTTCATAGTAGCATTATTCATAATAGCCAAAAAATAGAAACAACTCAAATGTCTATCAATTGATGCATGAAAAATATTCTATAATTAGACAGTGGTAGTGGTTATACAGTTGTAATATATTAAAAACCTCAGAATGTACACTTAAAACGGTGAATTTTATGACATGTAAATTACCATTTCTTTAAATAGGAGTATCCAAGAGTCTCTGCCAGTTCCAGCTCCCACCCATAACAACCTAGAGATGTCAAATTCCAAAGATCAGGTCCTCAAAAATATCTGAGTGCCTTAAAAAGTACCAACCTTCTGTCCCGCCAGCTTCTGCAATTTTCAGATCCAAAGAATATTAGAGATCTGTTGGTTCTGACTCCAAAATAACCTTATACAAGAGTTCCATTCAGAACTTCGAGACCAGCTGATTCCATTCATGAGGTCTTTTATCTCAGTCATCCTCAGTCACTGGAAATATAAGCTTGGAATTTCTGGATTAAGAGAGCCAACTGAGCACCAAGTCCTCTACATTCTGGAATTTGTATAAGTTAGGATTTCTTTATTTTTAATTACCAGAAATTTAACAACACAGAAATATAGTATCTTACATATTTGGAGGTAGAGTAACTAGTCTAGGGTTTTCTAATACAGTAGCTGAATAATATCACCAAGGGCTCAGCATCATCCCATCTTTCTGTTCTGTGTTCTTCAGATTTCATCTTCAAGGATCATTTTCAGACTTGAAATCGCCTAAAAAAAGAAAAGGGACTATATTTTCTTTTGTCTTTTTTTTGGTTTTTTTTTTTTTTAAAGATTTTATTTATTTATTTGACAGAGAGAGAGACAGCCAGTGAGAGAGGGAACACAAGCAGGGGAGTGGGAAAGGAAGAAGCAGGCTCCTAGTGGAGCATGGAGCCTGATGCGGGGCTCCATCCCAGGACTCTGGGATCACACCCTGAGCCGAAAGCAGATGCTTAACGAATGAGCCACCCAGGCGCCCCTCTTTTTTTGTTTGAAACTTGGGAAACCTTTTCCAGAAGTCCTCAATGGCTTTTCTTTTTTAACATTTTTATTTATTTACTATATAATTATATTAAAATTTTTTTTGAGTATAGCTGACACACAATGTTACATTAGTTCTAGGTGTACAACATAGTGGTGATGTCTCTATACATTATGTTATGCTCACCAAAAGTGTAGCTACCATCTGTCACCTACACAATGGTATTACAATATCATCGACCATATTCCCTATGCCATACCTTCTATTTAAAAAAAATTTTTTTTTAAAGATTTAATCTTTAAATAATCTTTATAGCCAATGTGGGGCTTGAATTTACAACCCTGAGATCAAGAGTCACACACTCCAGCAACCAAGCCAGCCAGGTGCCCCTGTACCTTTTATTCCCATGACCTACTCATTCCATAACTGGAAGCCTGTATCTCCTACTCCTCTTCACCAACTTTGGCCATTCCTTCCACCCACCTTCCCCCTGGCAAACTTCAGTTTGTTCCTTTTGTTTATTCATTTGTTTTATTTTCTAAAGTCTACCTACGAGTGAAATTATATGGTATTTCTTTTTCTCAGTCTGACTTATTTCACTTAGCATTATATCTTCTAGGTCTATCCATGTTACTGCAAATGGCAAGATCTCACACTTTTTATGGTTGCATAATATTCTACTATGTGTGTGTGCATGTGTACATATACACATATGTCAATGGACATTTAGATTGCTTCTATATCTTGGCTATTTTAAATACTGTAATAAACATAATGGTGCATATCTTTTTGAATCAGTATTTTCATTTTCTTTGGGTAAATACCCAGTAGTGAAATTATTGGATCATATGGTATTTCTATTTTTAATTTTTTGAGGAACCTCTATACTGTTTTCCACAGTGGTTGTATCAGTTTACATTCCCATTGACAGTGCATGAGAGCTCCTTTTTCCCCACACCCTCACGAACACTTGCTATTTCTTGTGTTTTTGATTTTACCCATTCTGACAGGTGTAAGGTGATATTTCACTGTGGTTTTGATTTGCATTTGCCTGATGATTAGTGATGTTAAGCATCTTTTTATGTGTTTGTTGGTCCTCTGTATGTCTTCTTTGGAAAAACGTCTATTCAGGTCCACTACCCATTTCTTAATCAGATTGATTGTTTTTTGGGTGTTGAGTTGTATAAGTTCTATATATTTTAGACATTAACTCCTTATTAAATATATTATTTGCAAATATCTTCTACCACTCAATGATTTTTCTTCATGTCTCATTGACCAAAATAGCAACAAATGTCTTTCCTAAACAAATCACTGGGAATGACTGAAATTGTTGTGTATTAGCTTAGCTCAATCAGGATATACCCTTGAGGATACAGATATCTGGTGAGGCACATGGTTAAGCAGAGAAGAGTGGACAACTGAACTAAGGCAGGATTATGTTTGCAAGGGAAAAACTAAAATGAATTCTGGGTAGGCTGCCAACAGTGTCCACTACAGGCATCTAATGTCTACTGGCTTTTCATCCATTCACATTAAAGCAGAACTTCCCAGTGGACAAAGCCTTGCCCACAAACACAGACGTCACAGTTCTTCCACTGCATTGTTGTAAAATATGAACAGGTAAGCAACACCCATCAGACATTTAAGGAAAACGTGCAATATGGAAGTGAAAGATCCTAATAAAGAATTCTACTTTCAATCATGATATAGTAACTGATACTGGATGCAAGACTTTCCACCATAAACAACTATCAAACTGGACAAAATAACTGTTTTCATCAATAGGAAGCATATAACTATTATCACTAACCAAAGAGAAACAAATGAAGAAGCTCCATGATTACAAGGGCTTTTTGCCTGGGGGCACTTTCCACTGGGAAATGCCAAATAAAGCATGGTGGTGTATCTGAACCCAGGAGATGGAGATCAGGTATCAGTGAGAGGGAACCTGCATGGAGAAGTCTGCACAGGAAAAGACTGAACAAAACAATGAACAACTATTAGGAAGAGAACAACTACGGAGAAGCTATGGGCTAAACAATGATCAGAGGTTGAACAGAGATGGGAGATGTTGGTGTTCCACCAATCACAGTAGAAAGATTTAATTAACTACCCCAGAAATTTAGCAGATATCCCAGAAAGGCCAGCTTTTATGTACAGGGTTAATCTAGCAATACAGTAGCACTATTCAAGAGAAATATAATGACACAAATGTTAAAATTTTCTAGTAATCTCTTGGGGAAACAAAGTAAAAATGAACAGACAAAATTAATGTTAATAAAGTATTTTATTTTACCCAAAATATCTTAAAAGTTATTTCAACATGTAACCAACAGATTATTTTTTTTCCAACATAGAAGGTTTTTTAAAAAGATTTTATTTTTTAAGTAATCTCTACACCTAATGTGGGGCTTGAACTCAGAACCCAAGAACAAGAGTCACACTCTCTACCAATTGAGCCAGCCAGGCACCCCATCAACTTGGAAGATTATTAATGAGATAGTTTACAGTCTGATTTTCATACTAAGTCTTTGAAATTCAGTGTTCATTTTACACTTACAGCACACTTCAATTTGGACTAGTCACATTTCAATTATTTAATAGCCATACATGATTAGTGAATTTCATATTAAAGAGTGGTACCTTAGGGGCAGCTGGGTGGCTCAGTCAGTTAAGCGGCTGCCTTTGGCATGGGCCATAATCCCAGGGTCCTGGGATCAAGTCCCACATCAGGCTCCTTGCTCAGCAGGGAGCATGCTTCTCCCTCTCCCTCTGCCTGCCACTCCCCCTGCTTGTACTCTCTCTCTCAGTCAAATAAACAAACAAAATCTTAAAAAAAAAAAAAAAAAGAGTAAGGGGTACTATAACTCTGTCTAAAAAAAACTTTAAAAACAAATCTTGAAAGTATCACACCAAGATGCAAGTAAATTTTTTTTAAGGATTTTATTTATTTATTTGAGAGACGCAGAGAGAAAGACAGCTAGACAGAGAGAGAGAGAGCACGAGGTGGGGTAGGGGCAGAGGGAGAGGGAGAAGCCTCCCTCCCTGAGCAGGGAGCCCGATGTGGGTCTCGATCCCAGGACCTTGGGATCATGACCTGAGCCCAAGGCAGACATTTAACTGACTGAGACACCCAGGTGCCCCAAGATGCAAGTAAATTAACCATTTTAACAATATTCAATACTTTATTATGAAAGATAATAAAAGTCACTCAGGGTACTGTCTGTAGTGGCCAGAATAAGATAACAAATTACTAGACATGAGAAGAATTGGAAAACGTGACTCTTAACTAGGAGAAAAATTTGTAAACTCAGAAATGAGAAAGATGATGAAAACAGGGGATGAAAACCTTAAAGCAGCTATATGTATTTAAATATTTAACAGAAAACATAAATGTAATAAGATAACAAATAGAAAATCTTAATTGAGAAATGGACACTATAAAAAAGAGCAAAATGGAAATTCTAGAACTGAAAAATATGCCGTCTGAAATGAAAAATTAACTGGATAGTTTTGACAGGAATTAGACACTATAAAATAAATTATAAGTGACCTTGAAAGCAAAGCAATGGGAACCATCCAAACTGAAGCAAAAGAGAAAAAATAAAAACAAAAAACAAAACCAAAGTCAACCAAACCTCAGTAACTGTAAAACAATATCAAGTTGTCTGATGCAATGTCTGGTGAGGTCCAGCTTCCTCATTCATAGAAGCCTGAATCCTTATCTGTAGAAGGGGCAAGGGATCTCTTTGGAGCCTCTTTTATAAGAATACTAATCCTAATCATAGGGGCTCTCTTTTCATGACCTAATCGCCTCCCAGAAGCTCCAGCTTTAAATAACATCACATTGGGGTTAGTTTTCAACATATGAATTTTGGGGAGACACATTCAATCTATGGCATCATATAAACAAAAAATTTGTGGGGTCCTCCACAATTTTTCAAGTGTGAAAGTTTCCTGAGGAGACCAAAAGTTTCAGAACCTGTCTAATCATTCTCCATATTACAACCTCATTCACAATACATCACAAAGTTCAACTCAGCACCTCATTCACAATATATTCCCAGTTCAACTCAGCCTACCTCAACCTTTAACATCAAAATAACCCTCATCTTTGTTTTGTTTTTTTTTTAAAGCAGGCTCCATGTGGGTCTTGAACTCACGACCCCGAGATTAAGACCTGAGCTGAGATTAAGAGTTGGATGCTTAACCAACTAAGCTACCCAGGCACCCTAACCTTCATTCTTTAATAAGCAGTGGGGAACAATTATCAGGAGAGATGGGAAGAGGGAACCTATGAATGGTACTGCCATTTGTCTCAAGTATTTCATGTTGTTCTTATCTTTTATGAACTCTTAATATTGATTCCTATGTATCCCTGACTAATAAACACTTGAAACTTCCATGTGGGTAATGATATTCCTGACATGTTGGCCATAGGAATATTGTTTGCAACCATATATGTCCTTCCCAAAGTCCAGCCTTAATACATGGATGCTACACAGAGAGTATGGGGAAGGTAAATAAGTTCTATTATTAAGTATCTAACTATTCTCCAGTTATAAAAAGAAGTAATAATATTTATAAAATAAAAGGTAACTTAGGATGTTGTTGGACAGAACTAAAGTAGGGAAAGTATTATAGAAAAGCATGTGAGAAAAGAGCCACATTTATGGGTGCCTGGGTGGCTCAGTCCATTAAGCATCTGACTCTTTATTTTGGCTCAAGTCATGATCTCAGGGATGTGAGATCAAGCCCCGAATTGGGCTTTGCACTGGGCGTGGAGCCTGCTTAGGACTCTCTCTCTCCCTCGCCTTCTGCCCCTCCCCCGCCTCTCTCCTTCTCTCTCTCTCTCTCCCTTTCTTTAAAAGAAAAAAAAAAGAGCCACATTTAATTTCAAGGAAGGTTCTCTCCAGGAGAACAAAAGAGGAGAGCACTGCGAGAGTCATTGATAAAATAGGTTTGGAATAAAGGATCCTTTGCTTCTTGAGCTGGTATTCAAGGTAGTGCATCCCAACCCCTTGTGAGCATCCCTTTATGGTGCTTTCTAACAAAATTGCTCCCACTAAAGTTACCTGTAGCCTCCTGATGGCTAAAATCAATGGTCTAGTTTGAGGCTTCAAACTACTTGATCCTTCTTCAGCAGCTGGTAGAGCTGACCAAACTTTTATTCTGTAAAACTTTCTTCTCTCCTTACTTCCATATGACTATTCTCTAAAGCATTTTCTCCTCCTTGTTCTATTATTCCTCTGTAGTTTTCTTAACAGAATTTCCCGCCCTCGTTGTAACAAACAAAATCCCTGAACATTAGTGTCCTGGGTTGTGTTGTTTTGGACTCTTTTCTCTTCTCTCTGAACTACCGCATTCACAGCCTTCTACCATACCGAAGCCCTAATAACTCACATGACTGTATCTTTGGATCCATATTTCTGACTACCAGATATCTTTGCCAGGATGCCCTGCAGGCATCTCAAACTTAAAATGCTGAAAGCTTATCTTCCCCTCAAACTCCCACAAAACCTACTCCTCCTCCTTTATTTCCTATCTCAGGGAGTGGTACCACTATCCACCCAGGAACCCAAGCCAGAAACCTAGGTGTCATCCTGAACTCCTACCTCTCCACATTTAATGGACTATTAAGTTCTCTTAATTCTATGTTAAACGTTTCTACAATCCAACCTCTCCTCTCCAGCTCCCCAACAGCCTTCATATAAGTTCTGATCATTACTGTTATCAACAATAACATCTTAGCAAGTCTCCCCTACTAAGAGGCTCTGTCATTTCCAATTCTTTCTTTAGAATAGAGGCCATCAAACTTAGGGATTTCACTGTTCAGAAAAGTTTAAAAAATGGTTTTGATAATTGACATAGTATGGATTTTTTTTTTTAAATTTTGTCAGGGCACAAAACCCAACATCATCCACTCTCACTATCATTTCATAATAATAATTTTAAAAGACTATTTGACTTCAAAAAATAGAAAGTACCATACTCTCACAGAAAACAGTTCTTTAAATATATTTGACTTTTTAAATAAAACAGTGTACTGGATGGGAACCATTGCTCTAGAATTTAGACTGCCATCACAGTAATCTTTAGCTAGCTTGAAAATCTCTGTATTATATAAACATTTGAACTTATCCATATAATCCACATGAATATCCTTTTACTGGCTTTTAATGGCTACATAGTATTCATTGTGTTGACATGTTATTGGCATATTTATTTTAGTCTTCTATTTTAGGCATTTTTAAAAATAATAAAATTTAAACATCCCTGTCACATATCACCTCCAGGCCTACTAACAGAAACCATCCTCTTAGGGTAACATAAAAAGCCCTTTACAACATGGTCTCAATTTACTCCTCAGAAAGTACTCACTCTAAACATGTCAGATCCTTTTTCGCCTTTATGCCAGTGGCTCTCAACTGGAACTAATTCCCTGCCCTCTTCTACAGGGGACATTTGGCAATGTCTGTATCACTAGCTGAATTTTGTTACCCCCAAAAATCACACATTGAAGCCCTAACCCCTATGTAACTGTATATGGAGATTACATATACATACATACATGTGGCATATATATAGCATATACATGTATATGCCATACCATCTATACATTTTTAAAGAGTTATATAGTATTTTTTAAAAGATTTTATTTATTTGAAAGAGAGAGAGCACATGGTGGGGAGGAGCAGAGGGAGAGGGACAAGGAGACTCCTCATTGAGCAGGAAGCCCAACCTGGGGCTCAATACCAGGACCCCAGCATCATGACCAGCAGAAGGCAGACACTTAACTGACTGGGCCACTCAGGCACACCATATAGCATTTTTTTTTAAAGATTTTATTTATTTATTTGACAGAGAGACTGCCAGTGAGAGAGAGAGAACACAAGCAGGGGGAGTGGGAGAGGAAGAAGCAGGCTCCTAGTGGAGGAGCCTGATGTGGGGCTCGATCCCAGAACGCTGGGATCACACCCCGAGCTGAAGGCAGATGCTTAACGACTGCGCCACCCAGGCTCCCCACCCATATAGCATTTTTTAAACCATAAAAATATGAAAAAAATATCCTTAGCCTTAACACTAATTTTTTTCTTAATATATTTCTTGCTAACTCATTGCCTAAGGTCAATAATACATGTGTGCCTTAGGATATCTAGACCATCAAAGGATCCACGCGAATGTAAAATTTTCAAGAGCAAGGCTACTAACAATAATGTTAGCTAACACTTGTCACTATTGTGTAAGATATTGTGCTATCATAAGTGCTTTCTCTCCATACTGAAATTTAATTTCCATATCCTATGTGATACTATTATTTTTTTTTAAGATTTTATTTTTTTATTCGACAGAGATAGAGACAGCCAGCGAGAGAGGGAACACAAGCAGGGGGTGGGAGAGGAAGAAGCAGGCTCATAGCGGAGGAGCCTGATGTGGGGCTTGATCCCATCACGCTGGGATCACGCCCTGAGCCGAAGGCAGAGGCTTAACCGCTGTGCCACCCAGGCGCCCCGATACTACTATTTTTTTTAAGATTTTATTTATTTATTTGACAGAGAGACAGCCAGCGAGAGAGGGAACACAAGCAGGGGGAGTGGGAGAGGAAGAAGCAGGCTCCCAGCGGAGAAGCCTGATGTGGGGCTCGATCCCGGAACGCCAGGATCACGCCCTAAGCCAAAGGTGGACACTTAACGACCAAGCCACCCAGGCACCCCAATTTCTAGATATATTTTGAAGATAAAGCCTACCATTTTTCCTGAAGGACTGAGGTGAGGAGAAAGAGGAGGCAAGAATGAGATATTTAGCTTCAGTACCTGGAAGGATTTAGGATAATGGAGCATACCCATCACTGATGGTCTTAATTTTGCCATTAGCAACTATTGTTGAATATTAGCATTTGTAATAAATTCAGTGTTCCCAGGACCCTGGGATCATGCCCTGAGCCAAAGACAGACACTTAACGACTGAGCCACCCAGGCGCCCCATATGTGATACTATTATTATACTCATTTTAGAAATAAGGAAATTTACTAAGAGTAATGTTAGTTAACACAAATAAGGAAACTGAAATTGGGAGAAATTACATGTCTTGTCCAAAGTCATACCACTAGCAAGTACTTCAAAATAAAAAATAAGGCTGGAGCTTAAAATATTGTTCATTTTTAGAATCAAGATTTTCTTGGGGCGCCGGGGTGGCACAGTCGTTAAGTGTCTGCCTTCGGCTCAGGGCGTGATCCCGGCGTTCTGGGATTGAGCCCCACAGCAGGCTTCTCTGCTAGGAGCCTGCTTCCTCCTCTCCCACTCCCCCTGCTTGTGTTCCCTCTCTCGCTGGCTGTCTCTCTCTCTGTCAAATAAATAAATAAAATCTTTAAAAAAAAAAAAAGAATCAAGATTTTCTCAGCAAAAAATAAAAATTTTGGACAATATAATAAATACGTCTTATTATATCAGGGCACCTGGATGGCTTAGTCAGGAGAGCATGTGACTCTTGACCTTGGGGTTGTGCGTTCAAGCCCCACATTGGGTGTAGAGATTACTTAAAAATAAAATCTTAAAAAAATATGTTTTATTATAACTCATTGACTTTATAATTGGAAAAGTACTTCCCTATGGAAAATAATATGTTTTTGTCTGCTTATCTAGTTAACTATCTGAAACAAAGTTACTTCATATAGTTTGCTAGAAAAAATATTCTAGCCTATGCTGGTATTGAGTTATGTTTTTTACTTAGATTCTTAGTTCTCTTAGGTTTTCAACATTTCTCATTCCTTTGTCCTATTCAATTTCCTCCTGTAGAGAAAACAAAATGAAGAAAAATGATGAAAATAAGGAGTGTCATGGGCTGTTATTTTAAGTACTTACTTAGTTACCTCAAAATCTGGAATGTCCTGGAAAATAATTATCCAGTAAATATCCATTACCATACTGTTAAGATATGTATTGTTTTTATACTACTACCTTAAAGTTTTATTTTCTTGCCTCTTTTCAAGAAATAAAGGGGAAGTAGAGTACCATCCCTTTGCAACAAACTATATTTTGTTTTATCATTGCATTTTAGTATTTTTTTTTACTGAACAAATTTTATTTTGACAATGATAATTCTGTTGATTAACCTATATACCTCCAGCACTCCTTTGTGAAAATTCATTTATTAACCCTACCATTCTGTTTCTGTCCTCCAGGACCCTCTATCTCCTGGACAGGGTTTGAGGTAGTAGCCATAGTCCAAGTGTTCCCAGAATTTAGAGAGGAACTGGGAAGATTTACAACAAACTTTGAAGGCATTTTTGATGTGGCAGATCTTACCTATAAGGGTGTTCAAAAGATTCTGGCAGTAACTCGAAAGGATGAGAGCTTTGATTTCTCCTGAGCTTGATGAGCCACATGCTTGCCCCTAGTCTGAAGATCTTTTAGACTCCTCTAAAATTCCTCAGCTCTGTGACAGACTAGCTTGGAATAGAAAAAAATTAATATATGACTTAAGGAAAGTATTAGCACCTTATTTTATTCATATTTATTTACAACTCTATCTCACTGAATGCTAAAGTTTCTTGAGGGTACAGATTTGTGCCATTCATTTTATCTTCCATCAAGAAAAATTACTTCAAGTCTACAATCAATAAATATTTACGTATTTGAAATTTCAATGGGAAGGCAGAACACAGAATTACTAAACTTTTGATGCCTGATGACCTGGGTTTAGGTTCTGCTATTCACTTGCCGTATGACCGGATGCAAGTTCACAAAACTAATTTCCTCAACTCAAAAGTGGATAAAATGAGGTAATAAAGGAGTTGGAGCTTTTAAAGTGCTATTTATATAATGAATATTTCCTGAGCTAGACTATGCTCTAGGGTGTTGGTGACAGAGTACAAAGTATGCAGGGTTCCTGTCTTTACGGAGCTCAAGGTATTTGGGGAGACAGACGTAACTATTTACCAAACACATTGCATTACTTCAACTGCCATGAAAAAAGGTTAAGAGTTCAACAAGAGGTTGTTAAAGCAGAGACTGATTTAGATTGTTTAGTAAGGAGTCTCGGAGGTAGTGGCATTTAAACGGGAATTTGAAGGATGAGGAGATTATTTCCTCACCTCCTTCTCGTTCCTCAACTCTCGAGTCCGTCTTCCATCTCTTTACCTAAGTAGCTCTTGCTAAAGTCACCAATGACTTTCATGTTACGATATACAACTGACACTTTTCAGTCCTCTTACTTGACCTCCTAGCAGCTCTGCAGTTAATCACTCCCTCCGTCTGGAGACGCGGTCTTCCCTTGCCTTCTATAGTAGTAAACCCGTCCTAACTGCCTCTTAAGTCTCTTTTGCAGGTTCATCTCTTTAAGTGCCTGGACAGCCTCGCCGTGAACTGTAATTGTGAAAAACAACGCAGTCCTTATGAATTCATAAAAAAGGAGTGTATACAAGCGAATACATTTTTGGGCCCTCTCCTCGCTTCCGGTACGCTTCGTAATACCGCGAATATAAAACTTTTCGGTTCCAGCAGAGACGCCCCTCTCTTGCGGGCTGGACCTGGCCACACCGCAAGAACAGGCATTCAACTTGAACCAAAGCCGGCACATCTGCCCGGGAAACGCCCAACGCGTGGGACAAAAAAGGAGCTCGGTCCAGCCGCGGCCGCGCTTCACAAACTACAGCCGTGCGCTCCTCCCGAGGAGAACCTACCTCCACTTAGCACGCGACCCGCACAGACGAGTCCTCCGACATCCCAGCATTCCTTGCGCCCCTACCATCGAGAGCAGCTTCCGGCGTCGCTGGTGTAGGTGGGTGAAGAAGGAGTGGGCCTTCGCCGCTCTGTCTCACTCTCTCTCGCGCTTTCTCGGGCAACATGGCGGGCGTGGAGGAGGCAGCGTCCTCCGGGAGCCACCTGAATGGCGACCTGGATCCAGACGACAGAGAAGAGGGAGCTGCCTCTACCGCTGAGGAAGCAGCTAAGAAAAAAAGACGGAAGAAGAAGAAGAGTAAAGGGGCTGCCACAGGTAAAGGGAGTTTTATGTGTTCCCAGTCCCCGTCAGGGATAGTCGAACGGCTCGGCCCAGGCCCGGCGGGGGTGACAGAAACTGGGGACTCGAACACTGCACTGGACTGATTCCCAGGACAGAGTGTGTATCAAAGCCAGGCTACAAATTTCCAGTCTCGGGAAGAGGCGGCTTCTCTTTCTGTGGGACTAGGGAGCTGTTGGGGTGGGGTGGGGTGAAAAGGGTGCCTCAGCTTGTCGTGAGGTAGTTCTGGGGTTGCTGGGCCTGAGCCCTTAGAAGTGCCAGAACTCGGCTCCCACACAGATCGTGCAACGGACTCGAAGCCATGCACAGGGCTCAGCCCTGCCACCCCCTTCGCGGTTTGCTCTCCTCAAAAATCGGGTTCTGACCCACACTGTCGCCTCTTTGCTAGAGGTACCTGGAACATACTTTCAGGGATGGGGGTGGAGTGGGCAAGTCTCAGTGCCTTGACCGCACCTCCTCCCACCTTCCCGGTTTACAGAGGGATTTTTGTTGCTGGCTGCACTTTTGAGGTGTGCGTATATGTGTGTATGCCCACGCGGTCATGTCACTGAGTAGTAATTGCACAATATGTGGTAGTGCTACGAATTTTCTCCTGCCTAAACCCATAGCATCGTCAAGCTTCAGGGCTTTTAGGCCTGAATTATGATGCCATTTGCAGGCAGTTCGGATAGAATATTTTATGGATTGGAATGGAACTTCTCTAAATCCACTGGTAAGGCAAGGAAAACAGCTGAAAGTTTACACTTGGATTACATTATGAGTTAGGAACTTAAATATTTTATTTTAAGAAGTCTGTTTTTTGTTGTATGTGGTCCTTCCTTTTAGGAAAACAATGTTTGTACCTGTTTTTAAAATCAGCCGCACAAAGATTGAGAGACAAATGGAGAGGCCACAATTGATGAAGGTGAAGTTGAGAGAGGCTGGAAGGGTTAATCTATATCTTTCTGAAATTTTGATTAAATGGGAGTTGAAAAGGGAATGTTGTGGGTGCTGGAACGCTTCCAGAGAAAATTTAATCCCAGGACATAGTCTGGTGGCTGTACCTGGCTTTCGGATGAAATCCGAACTCTTCAGTTTGTCCATTCAGATGCCCCTAATATATTTTTTAACAGTTGTATCTCTCAATATCAATCCTCTACAGTAGCCAGAATATCCTTCAATGTGTGCTAACTGGTATTTCTTTCTACATCTATTGCTAGTACAGCTAGATTGTACTCACTTGGGTGAAGTGGGTGGCTGGTCTTGTGCTTAGCTGTTCAAGGATTTTGTTGTTTAGTAATGGAATTATCTTTTCCTATTTATTTTGATTTTACCCAGCCTAGCTAAATGACTTATTTCTCATGAAGACCTGAAGTTCCCAGTGTCCCATAGAAATCCTCCTCTTAGTAAGACCTTCAGCATTTATTACCTATCTTAAGTACCTGTTCGTTTAATAAAGTGTTTGTTGTAGTAGTCTCATTGTTAAATACTTTAAAAAGTGAGACAACTTATGGATAGGGACCCACTCACATTTTTGTTTATCCTTTAGTTGCTAGCATGGAGAAGGTGTAATGGATATTTTGTTGAGGACAATGCTACTTAGATGTGGGGGATTTTTCTTTGTCATTAAATAAATTCTGTTATGTTCACAATAATGTTTCTGTTTTTGTTTCCCAAATACTTATCAGTCACGAAAGGACTTGCGTGTTCTCCAGTATCCTTATAACATATTCTAGTCGGAAACTATCTTTATTAGATTTGATTTATGTTATATATTTGATCAGCAGGGCAACAGGAACCTGATAAAGAATCAGGAGCCTCAGTTGATGAGGTAGCAAGACAATTGGAAAGACAAGCATTCGAAGAGAAAGAAAGAGATGATGATGATGAAGGTAAATGGTAAATTTGGTTTTTGTGGTTGGAAAAGCAAGAAAATATGTCATTCTTTAAACAAAATCAACTTATTTGTCCATATAGTTTGTGGTTCTCTGATGTTTTGATTAATTAACATTAAAGCCTCAATGTCACAAATAAAAAGGAAAAGGTATTTGTTAGCAATTCTTAAAAAGTTGGATAGGTTGAATTACAAATTACACCGATCTCAACTTTTTAAAAATATACTTGGTAAAATGCCAAATAGGGGGTATTAAGATGAAATTGAAGAACTTCTGGGCATCTGGGTGGCTCAGTTGGTTAAGCATCTGCCTTTAGCTAGGGTCATGATCCCAGGGTCCTGTGATCTAGCCCTGCACAGCATCTGCTCCCTGTTCAGCAGGGAGCCTGCTTCTCCCACTCCCTCTGCCGCTCCTGCTGCTTGTACTCTCTCACTCTCACTCTCTCTCAAATAAATAAGTAAAATCTTAAAAAAAAAAAAAAAAAAAAAAGGAAATTGAAGGGTTGTTTATTTAACTAACATTTATTGAACAACTAATACATACAGGGCACTGTCCTAGGATACTTTCACAAGTGTTCTCATTTTACCTTCACAAAATCTAGCAAAGTAGGTGCTCTTCTCAGGAAATGATAGTTATTATGTCATTTGCCCAGTGTGACACAACTAGTATGTGTAGAGTGGAGCCAAAGTTTCAAACCTAGAACCTGATTTCAAGTCTGTTCATTTTACGAAAGTTCCCTCTCTTTATTCTCAAGGAGTGTATTGGAGTCCTTCTAAACTCTTATAAATTCCCTGACCCTAGCTGCTTGTAGTATATTGGTCCTATAAGATTTCTTAAAGATAGTAATTCTTGAAATTCTAGAAATTGATGCTATCAGTAATACAGTGGAGGGAATAATTTGCTCATTATTCTACAGCCTCTTTTGGTAGAAGGGGAGATGGTTCTTTCCCATTCCCAATTATCTATTGTTTCGACCTACTGCTCTTCCTTAAGCACTGCCAACTTGGGCTTATGTCCTCCAATCCGTAGCAAAAACTACCTGCTATACTTTAATTGTCATGTTAGGATAATGCAGAGTAGTTGTTTTTCTTTTAGAAACATAAGCTCTCTGCCTTCAAGGAGCTTAGAGTCAAAATTTGGTGGAAAAAGTGCCAAGGCTCAAAAGAGAACAGTTAGTTTTTCCTTAAGCAAGCCTCTTGTCCATTTTACCTTGGTTTGTGCTTCAAATAATGAACATATTTTGAGCTCTTAGCAAGAAAGGGGCTCTTAGCAAGAGATTCAAGGTTATATAATAGATTGCTGTAGACCTACTGTGTAGAGTATTACAATGTTAATCTTGAGCGTTCCTTGTTCTATTGCTCCTCTATAAAGTTGTGTGAATTTCTTGACATTGAAGGAGAAAATTTTGTCAGATTGGAAATCATCAATGTTTTCAAGATGATTTTAGGACTGTTAATTTTCTCCAATTGAGTTATTTTCCTAATTTGCTTCAAAAATCCGTACCAATCACTACTACTACTCTGTTATGAGAGTTCTTTGAGAAGATGGACAGTTAGTATTTCAGAATCTTTGTTCTAAAGGAAAACTGGTGGTGGGGTGGAGGGACAAGACAAAGGGGAAAGATATACCAGTACCTGCAATAAAGTTTATTTTATTTATTTATTTATTTATTTTTGCAATAAAGTTTATTGAAATTTGGAGGTGGAATTGTGGGCTGAGTGCTGAAGGAACGCTCTTTGGAAGGAATGGGACTTGAATAAAACCAAGCAGAAGAGACCATTTTGGGGCAGGACAATGCTGAAAGTGTTGTAAATAGTGCAAACTGGCCATATGAGATGATTTGTTGAAGGAGCCTTGGAGCATTTGTAAAAGAAAGTTATAGGGTGACTAATATAACTAACTAACTAAATAAATAAATAAATAAAAGTTATAGGGGTGCCTGGCTGGCTCAGTTGGTAGAGCATGTGACTCTTGGCTTGGGGTCAGGAGTTCAAGCCCCACATTGGGCATAGAGTTTACTTAAAAAATAAAATATTTTTAAAAAAAGAATATTACAAAAAATAATTTAGTCCTTATATATATGCAGGGTTGTTAGAAAAGAGGAAACATCCAGGAAAGGCTTGGAGATCATTTTGGAGAGCACTTAACAGCCCAGGCATGTGGTAATGATGATTTAAATTGGTGGGGGGCACCTGGGTGGCTCAGTAGGTTGAGCTTCCAACTCTTGATTTCAGCTCAGGTCATGATCCCAGAGTCCTGAGATTGAGCCCCATGTTAGGCTTTGCTTCCGCCCGCCACCCTCCCCCCGCCCCGATACTGCACATGCCTGCTCGCTCGCTTGGTCGCTCTCTTTCAAATAAATAAATGGGTGGGCATAAATGAGAATGGAAGGGAAGGGTCCAATGGGATAGTGGTTGTGGAAGCAGAATTCAAAGGACTTAAAAGACTTTAAATTGGGAGAAGGAAGGAGAGGCATTAGTAGACTCTAGAGGTTTGAACTTGGGTGGCAAAATATTGGTGCTGTTCACTGAAATGGTGAAGTAGAGAGGGAGAGTGGGTTAAGAGATTGGGTGGAGGGGGGTGTAGGCAAAGAGGAAGGTATTGAGTTAATTTTAGATGTGTTTAATTTGAAACTGCAGTATTGGTATGAAAAGTTAATCCTGTGGGCATTTGGCAATGTGCTAGAAGTAATTCAGTAAAGTTTTAAATCAGATTTGTTAAGGTATAAATTGCCCAGGACTATTTTCACTATTTTCTTTTTTTTTTTTTTTTTTTTTTTTTTTTTTTTTTTTTTAAAGATTTTATTTATTTACTCAACAGAGATAGAGACAGCCAGCGAGAGAGGGAACACAAGCAGGGGGAGTGGGAGAGGAAGAAGCAGGCTCATAGCATAGGAGCCTGATGTGGGGCTCGATCCCACAACGCCGGGATCACGCCCTGAGCCGAAGGCAGACGCTCAACCGCTGTGCCACCCAGGCGCCCCTATTTTCACTATTTTCAAAAAATAAACTTTATGTTTTGAAACAGTTTTACTTAGGTTTACAGCAAAATTAAGCAGAAGGTACAGAGATTCCCATTTACTCCCTACCACCGCACATGCATACCCTCTCCATTATCAGCATCCCCCACTGGAGTGGTACATTTGTGCCAATGGATGAACCTACTTTGACGCATCATTGTTATTAAAAGTCCATAGTTTATATTAGGTTTATTCATGATATTGTACTTTCTATGTATTCACCCTTGTAAGTATATAGTTCGGTGAGTTTTGACAAATGTATGCATTTGTGTAACCACAACCAAGATACAGACCATTGTCGTTTCACATTTACATCTCCACAAAAAAGCTCCTTTTACCCTTTTGTAGTCTATTCTCTTGCTCCACACCCCGATCCCTCACAACCATTGATACACTTTGTTATGTAGTTTTTTCTACAATATCATATAAATGGTACAAAGTCATATAAATGGAATTATTACAGTGTGCAGCTTTTTTTGGCTTGTTTCCCTTAGCGTGATACTTTTGAGAGTCATCCAGTTGCATGTGTATCAGTAATTCATTACATTTTATTGCTGAGTAGTATTCCAAATTTGTTTATCCACTTACTAGTTGATGGATATTCGGGTTGTTTCTAGTTTTTGTGCTATGAATAAATACATTTGCATACAAGTCTTTGTGTGGATGTGGGTTTTCATTTCACCTGGGTGAATACCTAGGAGGAACGTTGCTGGTCATATGGGAAGGGTATGTTTAATCTTGTAAGAAACTATCAAACTGTTTTTCAGAGTAGCTGTGTCATTTTGCTTTCCCATCAGCACTGGCTGAGAGTTCCAGGTCCTTTGTATCTCTTAAGCATTGGTATTGTTAATTTTTATATTAGCTTTTCTAACAGGTATGCAGTGGTATGTCATTGTGGTTTTAATTTGCATTTCCCTAATGACTGATGATGTTGAACATCTTTTCATGTTTTTGCCTTTCATATTTCTTTGGTGAAATGTTCATATCTTTTGTCCATTTTTCAGTTGGGTTACTGTATTGAGTTGTAGTGGTTCTTTATTCTTGATACATGTTCTTTATCTAATATATGTTTTACCAGTATTTTCTTTCATGCTGGTATTGTTTGCAGCGGAAAAGATTTTAATTTTGATAAAGCTCCATTTATTTTATTTTTTCATGGGTCATGTTTTTTGTGTGTTATGCAGAAAGTTAAATAATTGCTGTCTGTAGGGTCATGAAGATTTTTTTCTTATATTCAAGAAGTTTTATATATCCATTTAGAGTTAATTTTTGTATATAGTGCAAGAATTGAGATTCCTGTTTTTTCTTGCATATAGATGTCCAGTTTTTATTCAACAAATATTCATTGATTTGAGCATCCAAAAATAAATATGAACAGCCTCTGCCTGTTAAGAATATCCTGGGATGCTGTGAAAGAAAGGCTTATAAAAACGTAAATTGTGGCATGGTATAATGTATGGGAGTATAAGCATATATAGTTCAGTATTTGGATCCAGGCCCTACTATTATCCTGGCGCAAGAGTTCAATAAACAGTGGCTATTGTCCTATACTGAATATAGACCTTGAACATTGGATAAAGTAACTAGCCTCAGAAGAATGATTGAATATCAAAGGAAGAGCTTCATCTTATCTCCTTTTAAAGAACAGACCATGGTAGAGAGAGGCTAAATAATTTGCCCACGGTCATACAGTTGGTAGGATTTTTAGTGTGTATTTAAAACTGGTCGGGGTGCCTGGGTGGCTCAGTCCGTTAAGCGACTGCCTCAGCTCAGGTCAAAATCCTAGGGTCTTGGGATTGAGCCCTGCTTTGGCCTCCCTGCTCAGTGGAGAACCTGCTTCTCCCTCTGCCTGCTGCTCCCCCACTTGTGTTTTCTCTCTCTCTCTCTCTGTCAAATAAATAAAATCTTTAAAAAAAAAACACCTCATTATACATTTTTTTTTTTAAGATTTTGTTTATTTGAGAGAGAGAGAGCAGTTGCACTCATCTGCACAAGGCCGGGGGGGGGGTGGGCAGAGGGAGTGGGAGAAGCAGACTCCCCACTGAGCAGGGAGCCTGATGTGGGGCTCATTCTCAGGACCCTGAGATCATGACCTGAGCTGAAGGCAGACGCTTAACCGACTGAGCACCCAGGTGCCCCTAAAACTGGTTATACATCTTTAAACGTTTGTTTTAGGTTGAGTCTAGTGTATGTAGCAGTATGCTAGGCATTGAATATTCTTCCAGAGTAAAGACTATCTTGTTTGCTATTCTGTCCCTATTACTTGGCACTTAAGAACTCTCTCTCAAAAAATAATAATAATAATAATGATAAAGAAATTTGTCAAATATTGGCATTTTCCTATCACTCAGTCCATTAAAGCCCTATATCATGTTACTTCCCTCTTTGCTAAACTGCTATTTCCTGTTTCTCATTTAGGTGAAAAAAAAGCAGGATAAAATAAACTAAAAGAACATTCATTTGTTGAATAGAGTGAATATTTATCACATGCTTAGCCCTGTGTCTTAATTTAGGAAATGGTATGTAATCTTTAAGGAGCTCACAGACAAATAGGGGTTATTGTAAGCCCCTAATCATTTTGCAAAAAGAAAAAAAGTTGCAGTTTTGTGTGATAATTAGAATATAGGGGTGAGAAATTTTCATTTATGGCTCCTTCTTATCAATCTGGGAGTAAAAAGGGAGGAGCTCTTTGAGCAGAATATGTAAGCAGTCATTTGACATTGTTTTATGGGTGTGAATTTCATAATCTAAAATTACTGATGCTAGCCATGAGTTACTGCCACTATGTGAAACATTTAAAAGACTATATGGTAAACATACTATTAAACCGTCAACTTCTAATTGTCTGCCACAGCTTCGTATTCATCCCTGTTTCATAGCAGTGTGATTTGTGGGTAGGTTGGTGTATTTCATGATTGTTGAAATTTATTGAGCAGTGTTTTTAGACATTCAGACACTTCAGTCTTTTTTTGATACCTTTATTTAAAATGTTTTAAGTCACTATTTATTTAATCTTGGCCATAGTAGCATTCTTTATCTTTTCTCCAAGTTCAGGAGTATGGCATGGACTTCATGAAAGATTGTTACAAAAACTGACAGGCAGGGGCGCCTGGCTGGCTCAGTCAGTTAAGCATCTGACCTCGGCTCAGGTCATGGTCTCGGAGTCCTGGAATCATCCCCGCATCTGGCTCCATCTGGCAGGGAGTCTTCTTGTCCTTCACCCTCTACCTCTCCCCCCACTCATGCTCTGTCTCTTGCTCAAATAAACAAATAGAATCTTAAAAAAACAAAGAAACCTGACATACACATACTGGTTATTTTGGGTACTGTTTTGCCAACTTTGGTTTGAACTCATGACACTGAGAGCAAGACCTCAGCTGAGATCAAGAGTTGGACACTTAACTAAGTCACCCAGGTGCCCCTTGCAAACTACCTTTTGAAATTGTTCTTAATCCCCATTTTTGGCCATCAGGTTCTTTTTCTTTTTTTTTTTAAGATTTTATTTATTTATTTGACAGAGAGAGAGACAGCCAGCGAGAGAGGGAACACAAGCAGGGGGAGTGGGAGAGGAAGAAGCAGGCTCCCAGCGGAGGAGCCTGATGTGGGGCTCGATCCCAGGACTCTGGGATCACACCCTGAGCCGAGGCAAGATGCTTAACGACTGAGCCACCCAGGCGCCCCTTGGCCATCAGGTTCTTTTGAGAATCTGAGAACTGTGAACCTAGGAAAAGTATATCTGCCCTCTGATTTTTACATACAATTTGATCCAGGAGGACAACTCTTTTTCTCTAATAATAACTATGCAGGAAAAGATATTTTAAAATATGACACCCCAAATACTCCTCCCTGGATTAGTAATTAGATGACATATTCTTGGTCTGGTTCTTCCATTTACTAGTTGGGATTTTCTTGGGCATGTCCCTTAAACATTCCTTGTTTTACCTCATAAAGTTGCTTTGAGGATCACTGAGGTCGTGAAATAAAAATGTTAAACCATAAAGCATATGTAAGGAAACTAGTATTATTTTAGGTAAAGTCACACAGTTGTTATTATTGGTATTAAACTAATACTAGTTCTTTTTCCTAGCTTTTGAAAAAGAGTGTTAATACTTTTATTCTTAAGAATATCTTATTCAACAATTCTTTTATTAGAGTAAGTCAAAATAAAGTTTCCGTAGTGCTTTTGATTACCCAAATCAAATTCTGATACATTAGCCATATTCAAAATTCTTTTCTAAGAATATTGGGTCAGTTTTAGTATATCCTATTTAAGACGCTTTGTGTGTGTGTGCTTGTCTGCTTGTGCTTGCTTTGTTACTCTGCTTATGAGGATTAAATAAATATGTGCTTGAAATGGTCTTTCCCTAGATGGTGATGGGGATGGAGATGGAGCAACTGGAAAGAAGAAGAAAAAGAAGAAGAAGAAGAGAGGACGTTAGTGTTTTAAGTTGATCTTACCTGACAAAAAATGTTTATTAATCAGCAGGTTTGAAGAGTAGGTTTGAAGTTGCTTAAGATCCCATTGTATCAAGGGAATAAATTTAGGCTTGCTAGAGGTAGAATTTAGTGAAACTCACAACTTTTTTCATTTAACAATGTTGGTATTTTCTTTACCTATTATTGAGCTAAGGGATGTTAATAATAATAAGTTGGTTGCATTTTACTACAATTTAGGAATGAATTTATAATTTAAAACTTGAATAATACAAATAACAATTCTGTCAGGCGTGAGTAAAGGGGTACCACTGTGTGTAATAGGTTAAACATAGTTTGCAGATCACCTGCCAGCTTTGAAATTATGAGTCTTGATAAATTTTAAATGAGAAGTACCATTATTTAAAATTTGTGCATATGGTTAAATTTTATTAATAACATTGTACTGTTTTGTATTTACTTAAAATATGATCCTGCTTGTGTTTTGTTTCTATAAATGGCAAACCAGACCTCTTCAGGGACCTGAAATTCTATTAGGGAGACCAGAGGGAGATTGTATACTATTGGGGAAGGTTGGGTTGAGAATCAGAGCAAGTTCCAGTCTTGGATGCCCTTTGGGCTATTAGGGACCACTGAGTATCTGGTTATACCTTCCTTTAATTCTTTCAGGCTAAAATTTTATGAATCGGAATATTGGGTTTGACTTATTTTTTATCTCTATGTTAAGAGAAATACTTAAATATTTCTTAAGAAAGCTTTGGCTCTACCAGCAATTTTCTTGAAGTGTCTCCAGTTAAGGATGGGATAGCCTTCTTTCTATTCAGGCATCTGCTTTTATATCCTTCTAGTCACAGGATGTCAGTTCAGTCCCTAGCATAGTCTGTATTTAATGTGCACAGGTTGCCTGTGTTCTAGGAATCTTCCAGGGGTTGTGATGTCATGTTCCTTCCATTGAAAAATTGTTAAAAGTGTGCTCGTGAGACATGGTATTACCTGAGAATGGCTTGAGAGAGAACTATTTCTCCCAATACTCTTAAATTACTCCCTGATGAAGGTAGATAAGCAGGGAGGAATGTTAAGGGGCTACTTTATATTTGGCCTTGGTAAAATTCTTCCACTGACAGATGTTTTAGTATGATGCCATCACCTCTTATCGTGCTTCCTCTGAGGATGTTGTTGAACTTACTGTTCATTATATTTCTTTATGAGTACTCTCAAGAGACAGTCTTTTGTCTGGTCTTGGTATCAAGAATAATTGTGTTTTTCCTTAGTACTTAATGTGCTTATCTCATAAACATGACCCATGCAAATAACCTAGCCTTTTTTTTTTTTTTTAATATTGGCTACTAGAGGGCTTAGAGCCAAATCTGTGGTTTTGTATTGACAGTATTTCAGGTTCTGTTTTATGTTCTTTCCATGTTTTGATTTTTGTTCTCTAATTTACTGTCTCTTATTTGTGTATTTTAGATATCCTTGTAGGCTATCATAAATCACTTCTGGAATAAACCAAATAATGTAATTATGGACTGTTCACTGCCCTCATTTTCCTCATCTATAAAGTGAGAGAATTATATATGATAGTTAATAACTGCGTACAGATTGTTAAATTATGCATAGTTGTAGATAATAACTTGGACATAGTACATTATAATTTTCAAAGGTTATTCAAGATTTCATCTGGTTCTTCATTTTGTAGATGAGGTAACTGAGGCTTGGCACATCTAGTCATTTGTCCAAGTCACAGTTAATAAAAGTTAAGGCTAGATTTCACATTTTCATATTTTGAGTACAAGTTTTTTTCTCTGATGATCTGAGTCTTTTATTTTGTCTTAATAATTTATGGACAGTATAAAAGGCATCTTTATCAGAATTGTAGATGAGATAAAGCTGAGGGCTATGTGATAATACTTCGCTTGATAAAACTCAAGATTTCGAAAGATCAGGAAAACTGAGAAATAGGCTTGTATTAACAAGCTGAAATTTACTAGACATTTATGAAGTTAGTACAGGGTGAGAGGATCTGAGGATTTTGAGTGCTAGTATAATGTGAGCCAAAAAACAGGGAGTCTTAACTATTTAATAGCTGTTAGGATTTTTGGAATCAGTAGTGTAGTCTTACACTAATTATACCTTATTTGGACTATTAATTTAAATTAATTCTAATACCAGCTTGTAAGGAACACTGACAAGTTCAAGGTGGGCAAGTAGGGATGAAAGTGTTAAGAACCATATCCCTTAAAAAGTGGTTTCTCATCATAGACAGGAAGGAATAGGTAGAAATGAAAAGTAAAATTTTTTCAACTGTGGAAGAATAAAGCTAGAAGTAACATGAAAGTAACAGGGAGAGAGATTAGTATAGGAGGGGCTTTCTAATAGTTACAATTCTTTCAAAATGAATGGATTTTCACTTAAGCGACTGCATTATTAGGAGCTCACTGCTATCTGTCAGGGACATTGTGGGATTCCTAGATTCGTGTAAAGCAAAATTAGATGATCTCTAAGATCTTTTTTGATTTTGAATTC
Organism: Ailuropoda melanoleuca; assembly: GCF_002007445.2. Taxonomy (NCBI): domain Eukaryota; kingdom Metazoa; phylum Chordata; class Mammalia; order Carnivora; family Ursidae; genus Ailuropoda; species Ailuropoda melanoleuca. Next base: position 65,737,651 of record NC_048232.1, read on the forward strand.
TTAATGTTCCCTCTTAGGGAGGGAACAGTGTTTCCCAAGTTTATATTTGCCCATAGAACACTTTTAAACATTATGTAAAGACAGATAAACATTTGGTGCTCATGAGATACTGAGTGTTTGAATTAAAAGAAGGAACCAAAACATGGTTCCATAGATAAATGATTCATCTCAATAAATGGTTATACTTTTATTTATATGGTTCTTTTCTTTCTCCATTGCAGAACAAAGAACACATAGGTGTTAAAATTTAAGGCACACGAAATCCATAAAACCAGTTGTAATCAAAAGGAAACCACATATTTCACCTCATTAGTTGAAATGCTGCAGATATATATCGAATGTCCTCTATCACTGCATAAATTAATACACCACTTCCTGGCATTTTTTGGAAACAGCATTCATTACTGAAAGGCAGTTCTTCATATAATAAGAACTCTATAACTAGTTCTTATGTATTTAAAAAAAGTTTTTAGAAGACAAATCTCCAGATACTTTTAAAAATCATCTTGGAACACTGGTGTCTTTTAGAATACAGTTTGGGAAATAATGTCCTTAAGACATATGCTAAGGACTATAACTTTTTTTTTTTTTAAGTATCTGGAACTTTGTATATGGCTACCTGAATTCTTTTAGCATTGGGTATGTATGCCTATTATACCCTTGAAATAAGTTTTTTACTTATTTTATTAATACATAATAGCTTTATATTTTTACCTCATTGCTATGGGGATTCATTCATACTTTCTTGTTGCTTCTTTGATTTTTACTTGTGAAAATCAACCTCTATATGCTATTCCATTTCCAGTATAGTAAATGAAGACAAAAATATTAGAAACGTGCTTTCTGCCAAGGCATATACTGTTTAAATATATAATGGAATTCTAAGGAGATAAATATTTCTATTCTCAAGCAACAGTAAATTGGAGAGGAGGTGGCCAGCATGGTGAAATATTTTGTTTTTAACTATAAGGCTGTCATAGCAAGGAGGTTCCTTAAAATTAGGACATACAACAACCATTAGTAACTGAGAAAAACTGTAATGATAACTGCTTAATTTTATTTTTAACTTCAGACGTTAATGCTTTATTTGTATCTCACAGCAAAAGTTCAAACAGACCCTCCCTCAGTTCCAATATGTGACCTGTATCCTAACGGTGTATTTCCCAAAGGACAAGAATGCGAGTACCCACCCACACAAGATGGGTAAGAATCATAAAATAACTTCCAGTTTGACTTTTGAAAGTTGTAGCTTAGCAATAAAGCAGATTTGATTTTTTTCAGAACTTTGCTCCATTACCTTAATAAAAGCTTGTGAATTTGTTACAGAAAATACAGTAGAAGCCCTCTTATCCAAAATGATTGGGACCAGTAATAGTGCAGTTAATCAAAAAGTATGTTAAAGTGGGGATCACAAAACATAAATATCTTTATTGATAGAAGTTAACTTAAACATTTGTTTTTCATCAGTCTCAATTTATGGACATGGATTTGTATTGTACTCCACTTTTTTCTTCCCATAAGGTGTATCCATAATGCATTGTCTATAAATGTAATCCGTTTTGAGCTTCCGTGAAGAATAGAAGCTAAGTAATCTGAGGGCTGATACCTGGATGTTTACATTTTTTTCCTGAAACCATTTGCAGTTCTTACCTACACTTAATTTGACAGAAGTATTTTTTAATGACTTGCCTTTATTGAGACTTTTCTGAGTAGTCAATTTAGTTTCATTGGAAAAATTCTTTTTATGTACTATATAACTAAATTATATAATTATAGAAACAAGTGCAGATGATCTACACTGGTTTATAGACAAATCACCTGATTGTTGGAAGTGTTCTGAAAGGATACATTTCAGCTGGTCAGCAGACACTCATCGTGGCAGAAAGGAAGCTGGAATTCACTTGAATCCCAGCTCTAACGCTTAATTAGCTTTGTGACTTGGGCAAGTAATTTATCATGTCTTTGCTTTCATTTCTTCATCTATAAAATGAGCACTTCATAGGGTTGTGAGGAATAATACGTGTAAAGCACTAATGAGAGTAACAGACCGTCAGCCCCTCGTATTCAGCATAAAATGGGCATTGGTTAGTATTTTACAGAGGGAATCAAGAGCATCAGTTAATCCAGTGGTTGCAATAGTTGGTTAAGAAAGCTTCTACTGTAGCCTCATTGCAATGACTTGTAAAGACATCATTGTTTTTCTTTAAACTTTTGTAAAGAACATGATGTATTTTAATCCCCCTCCTTCATTCCCAGTACTTTTAGGGAATAAGTACAAAGTTCTGAAATTGTATGTCATGAGCATCTTTTCTTTGAATTTGAATTCATCAATCACTATCCCTGTCTTAAAGCGTCTATTTTTGAAATGTCACAGACGTGTAATTTCACATTAATTAACTTAAATTTTCAGAGCACATATAAAATAATCAAATTTATCTTTAAATACAATCTTTTTATTATTATTATTATTTTATTATTTTTATTTTTTTGCTTGTTCCCTCTTCTTTCCCTTCCTTCCAGGCCTATGTAACCACCTAGCAGGTAGCCTTCCATATTTTTATATACTCATACATATGCGCGTCTGTGTCTGTTTATGTGAAGGGACCCTTTTGGTCTTGTTTTCCAAAATGGAATCATAGGCACACTTTCCTCACCTTTTCTCCTTCAGGACTATCTCTTGGAAGGCCCTCCAAGTTAGTCAGAATAGCAGTTATTCTTTTGAATGGCTTCATAATATTCCATAGTGTGATTATGCCATACTTTATTCCACCATTTTCTAATTGATGAGCCTTCATTTTGTCTCTGTTTTTTGCCATATTACAAACCATTCTGTAATAAACATTTCTAAGAATATACATACATATGTATGTATACGTGTGTGTGTGTGTGTGTGTTATGGCAGTTTTATTACGGGATAATTTTCCAGGAGTGGAATTGCTGAATCAGAGAATATATTAATACTTCAGTTTATGATTCCCAGACTGCTAATGATTTTGAGCATTTTTTGATTATTGACTTTGTTCTTTTGCTCTTCTAAAAGTTTTTAAATTTTGTATGCAGTATATGTTTACATTTTATATTTATGGGTTCCTAGCAGTGTCTCAGATTTTTTTTCAGACTCTTACTCTGTGTTTTATTACATCTTTAGTTAGTCTGGAATTTTTTTGTGTAGGATTGGGGGTGCTAATTTTATTTTCTTTTCAAACGGATAGCCAGTTGTGCTAGAATTATTAAATAATTAATGTTACTGAATTGAGTGACCACCTTTGCCATATACTGTATTCTCATATAATGGAACTATATTTTCATAATCAATAAATTTCTATTATTCTTCTGATCTATTTTTGTATTCCTATGCTAGTACTGTTTGGATCTGATTATCAGCAACTTTATAATATATATCGATAATTTGATAAGGCAAGTCTTTCTCTGCCATACACACCAAACACAGTTCTTTTTTATATTTAGCTATTCTCAGTCATGTAGTCTGAACACACATACCCACAGAAAAATGCTCTCTTTAGAAAGCTGATCAGAATTGCATTTATGTATTTGTTTCAGAAAATTGACAGTTGTATCACATTGTCTTGCCCATTGTCATAGTATGTTTTCCCACTTATTCTGTTTTATCTTCAGGTGGCTCCTATTGCTTTTTTGTTAAATTTATTCTTGTGTTTTATGGTTTTGTTACTGATGTGAACAAGATGTTTTTATACCTGTTTCCATTTCTATATGTTTGTTGCTAAAGTGGAAGAAAACCATTGGTTTTCTATACTTATTAGTAGATTGTTAATATTTTTTTAACCATGTGAATGTGGTAGAAAACTTGAAGTAATGTTTAATAGAAGAAAAATTGAGATTTTATAAAACTTAAAAACTACCTTTCACTCCTTACTGTCATTTTCTATTGCAAATTAAACATTATGGAGGTAGAATAACTCTTGTTTTTGAAACAACAGAGGAAGATATTAATTATATCTTATAATATTTTTTGGAGTAATACTTAAATATTGAAAGCAGTGTTGTATGCTGTGGAAAAATTTTAAAAAATATTGTGATTATGTTTGAGCTTTAGTAAGGTTTGGGTTTTTTTTGACATTCACATAATCAGTTTTGATTATTTGCAAATAGATCAGAATCAGTATTCTTACAGACTTGGTAAAGTATTAAATGCAGTTTTGTATCTGCCTTCATTTTTTTCTTTAAGTTTTCATTTAATTCCAGTTTTACAGTTTCAGGTGTACAACATAGTGCAAGTGCACTCCTTAATCCCCATCACCTGTTTCACCCATCCCCCACACCTCCCCCCCTCTGGTAACCATCTGTTTGTTCTCTACAGTTAAGAGTCTGTTTCTTGGTTTGCCTCTATCTTTTTTCCCCATTGTTTTTTTTTAATAAACTTACTAAAAATTGCATGAATTATCACAAAGAACTCACCTGTGTAACTACCACCCAGGTTGAGTACAATATTTTATTTAACTTTTTATTTTGAAATAATTCCATATTAAGAGTATAGTACAAAGAACTCCTGCATACCTTTCATTCAGGTCGTCTTTAACATTAGCCTCATCTATCGTTCTTTCTTCCAATGGAATATGACCATTATACATATACTGTATAATATACCAGTAAGATAACATTTTCTCCTTGCAAGATAGAAAGAAGGTAAATGTGGAAAATAATATATTGGTGAATCTGTATACATATTACTTTTTCTGAATTATTTGAGAGTAGTTTGTGTATTTTTTTTAAAGATTTTATTTATTTGAGAGAGAGCTTGAGCAGGGGCAAACAGAGAGTGAAAGGAAGAAGCAGACTCCCCACTCAGCACAGGGCCAGCCTGCCTAGATCACGACCTGAGCCAGTCAGAAGCTTAACGGACTGAGCCACCAGGTGCCCCAGTAGTTTGTGTATTTTTGGATGGAATACTAGACAAGTAGATAATTCAACATTGTTACACCTGAAGGCACGTGATTTTATCACTAGGATAAGGTATTGTCCAGTTTCTCTAGTGTGTCATTACTATCTTTTCCTCTTGTAATTAGTAATTTTCCTTTTTAAAAAAATTGACATTCTGTGTGCATTTCCTGTATCATTAAAATTTTTTTAAACCAATTTTGAATGATAATGCTATTCTCTTTTGTACTTAGCATGATTTTATTAGTGATTTCCCTATTTTTGAATATTTCCCTAGTTTTGAATTTTCAGGTTTTTACCATTAGAAAAAATTCCTTGGTGAATAGCTTAGTATATTAATCAGATCTGATTTTTCTCTTATTCTGGATCTCTAGAAGTAGAATGAAGAATTATTTTGAAATTCTTGATACCTATTTCTAAATTTAGTAGGCAGTTGTTTGGGACAGTTGTTCTATAAACAATACATATCCATTAATGAACAAGTAGGAAATACAGATAAGCAAAAAGAAAAAAATAAAAATCTTCTAAATTCTGCCTGTGAATTTTAAAACCACTATTGACATGCTGTTTCTTCCTCTATAGCCTCTGTATAAAGATGTGTATTATAAATACCTGGGAATGTTTTTCAAGATAGAACTGTACTACAAACAGCTTTACAACCCATTTTTAAATTTGTTTTCATGTTAGTGAAGAAATCAGTATTTTTATATGTCTCTATGTATGTATGTGTTTTTTTTTTTTTTTTGCTAGACCATTTAAAAATGTCTTTTTTTTTTTTTTTTTTAAGTTAAATCTCCAAGCCCAACATGGGGCTTGAACTCATGACCCCAAGATCAACAGTTGCATGTTCTACCAACTGAGCCAGCCGGGTGCCCCAAGTCTCTTTTGAGCCCTCACTTCTAAAATCTTCAAGCATCTGGGGCACCTGGGTAGCTCAGTTGTTAGGTGTCTGATTCTTGATCCCAGCTCAGGTTTTGTTTTGTTGTTGTTTTTTGTTTGTTTGTTTTTAAAATTTATTTAATCATTTCAGAGGGAGTGGGTGGGGACATAGGGAGAGGGAGAAGGAAAGAAGCAGACTCCCCTCTGAGAGCTGAATCTGTTGGGAATGGATCTGAGTCGTGAGTTTGAGCCCTGAGTTGGCTCCATGCTTGGCATGGAGCCTACTTAAGAAAACAAACTTCAGGCATCTCCCAAGAATTAGATGTTCTCCGAATTATCACATTTATATAACTTAACAGTAATTTTCCAGTATCATGTAAATACCTAGTTCATGTTTAGGATTTTTTTCCTATTATCCCCGAAACATCTCTTTAGCTATTTTTGCCCTCTAAACCACGATCTAGTCAAGGTTCATAGAGTGCTTATAGTTAGAATCCCCACCTTCTTCTCTATTGCACTGACTTTTTGGAGACCAGGTAGTTTAGAAAGTCTCATATTCTGGGATTTCTCTTATTATTTCCTTGTGGTATCATTAAACTTTAATCTCTATTCCTTTATTTTCTGTAAATTGGAAATAATTGTAAAGGGTTAGATTAGATTTAGATTAAGCACTTTGGCAGGAACATATAAGTGATATTATGTTCTTCATATTGTATCATAGTCTGTTGCATCAGATGTAAAGTCAGGTTTTTCTGTTTTTAGTTTTACTATATTTGATCACTTGTTTAATGTGGTAACAACCCACTGTTTCTTTTTTAAAAGTACTTTTTTCTTTTCGTAGTTTCCAAGTAATCTGTGGGGGTAGTTTGGTACCATTGGAATATCCTTAACTTCAACAACTTTTTACTTAATTATTTTAATATCTACCCATGCTTTATCATTTATTTCATTGGGGACTGCAAAATGGTAAATTTCTAATTCTCTTGTTCCTTCTACATTTACTAGCTGACCTATAAGAAGAATTTTCCTTTATCAGCTGGGTATCAATTAACTTCATCAATTAACTATAGTTTCTTATAGGCAGGCAGAGTTAAAAAACATGCTTTATTTTTCCCTTTTAAGTACCAGTTTTCAGAGGAAGGAATTGGTGTCATGTCTGCATGCATTCTTAATTATTTCTGGGTTAAAGATATGCATTTTTAATTTTTAATTTATTTTTATTTTCTTAAAGACATTTTTCAATGGTTTTTTAAATAAATGTGGCATATAGTGCTTTAAAAATACAAATATGGGGTGCCTGGGTGGCTCATCGTTAGGCATCTGCCTTCGGCTCAGGGCATGATCCCAGAGTCCTGGGCTTAGCCCCGCATCAGGCTCCCTCCTCTGCTGGGAGCCTGCTGCTTCCTCTCCCACTCCCGCTGCTTGTGTTCCCTCTCTCGCTGGCTGTCTCTCTCTCTGTCAAATAAATAAATAAAATGTTTTTAAAAATAAATAAATAAAATAAAAATACAAATATAACTAGCTTTTAAGTTATCTATGCAATGAGTTCAGAAACGTTCATGACTGAAATTAATAATTGGATTCCTTTGTATCCTTTTGGTTTTACTTATATTTTCTTCTTTTAATCTAGTAAAAATGAAATACTGAAAAGACTCAGATATATGAAAGAGGTGTGAATTTACATACTCTGTAAACACTTCTGTAAAGATTCTCTTTCAGGCAGTTACTCTGATAGTTTTGTTGCACAGACATGATATATTTTAAAAGCATTTATAACCCACCTCTGTCAGTTGAATGAATTAATTGCCCTTTTGGATAATTATTATGAGCTCGGAATTTTTTTTCATCTTACTAATTTCTCTATTTTTGCTAAATAGACTGAACATCAAAATATTAAACTTAGGAAAGGGGAGAGGCTCCTTCATAACATTTTTTGTTAATAGTACAAGCTTAGAATTATAATTTTAGATGCTTGAATATTACTCTAATGACTTTCAATTTGAACTCAAGACTTAGAAAAATAATTTCTTTAATCCATTTTCTGATTGGTAACTCTTTACCAATAATGCAGAACATTCCATAACCTTTTGAAGAATTCACTGCTTCTAAGAATCAGCTATGCAGCTTCAGAAGTGTAAGATCATGTGAAGCTTGTTGATTTCAGTATTGGGGATCTTTATTGTACTATGTTCTGATTCTAAAATGTAGTCAGATAGCATTTGGAATTTAATTATTAACATTTTAACCTATTAGAAGTGGATTTGAAGAATTGAGAAGAAATGAAAATTGATAATGACCAATTTCATTTTCATGGCCCTTCATACACAATATCCGTCAGTTCCCTGTGGACATAGTCTGTCATCTTACCATTCTAGAGAAAACGTTTGAGGATATTTTTGCTTTTCACAAAATGTTTGGCTTTTGAGGCGGGGGTGTGCATATAGGTATGGCTGTAGAATATGTGCCGGAGTTATAGCCCATGTAAGAGATGAAGAATTGTGATATGTTTAGTTTAAAAATTAATCTGAGACTTTAGCCAGTACTCTTATACCTGAAAATGATTTGTTCTTAGAATACTTGGGTTCTTGGTTCCCAGGAAAGATTTTTGGATTCGTGAGAGAGAAAGAACTGGAGTTAACATCTGGAGGTCAGGAGATTGTGGCTGGTCTATCCCATCATGGAGTGAGCAACTAAGTTTAAGTGTATTGCAGCTGAAAAAGGTTGAGTCACATGTTGGGAATATTCTTTTTGAAGGATCTTATCCTGTTAACTTCTAGTCTGAGGTTGTTCATTTGAATACTGTTATTAGGAGTTGCTTCTTGAGTCCTCACTATTCTGATAAAAGTAGTTCATACACATTTAAATATTTGTGGAGTTAAAACTGACCTTAACAGATGGTGCTGCAATATTACAGTTTTCTGATAACATCAGTATACAGGTCCAAAATACATTTCCAAACAAAATAAGCCAGAGAAGCCTCTGATGCTTAAGTATCCCTAAATTGACATAGGACAGCCCCTTTGGGTCTTTGTAGCAAATTAGAGGTGCTAGATGTTGGCACACAGGTAGCTGCTGCAGTAGGAAGTAATCAGTTTTTTTAAAAGATTTTATTTATTTGAGATAGTGAGAGCACGAGCCAGGAGACAGAGGAAGAGGAAGAAGCAGGCTCCCTATTGAGCAGGGAGCCCAAGGCGGGGCTTGATCCCAGGACCCTGGGATCCTGACCTGAGCCGAAGGCAGAGGGTTAATCGACTGAGCTACTCAGGTGCCTCAGTAGGTAGTATCATAATGAACATGACGGTGATACAGAAAAACTCACAGCATTTGGGGGCATTAACTTAGGGACACAGTGTAGAGCAGTTGTATAAACTTTTCTTTAAAGAGCCATATAGTGGGCGCCTGTGTGGCTCAGTCGCTAAGCGTCTGCTTTCAGCTCAGGGCGTGGTCCCAGCGTCCCGGGATTGATCCCGCATCGGGCTCCCTGCTCATCAGGAAGCCTGCTTCTCCCTTTCCCACTCCCCCTGCTGGTGTTCCCTCTCTCGCTGTGTCTCTCTCTGTCCAATAAATAAATAAAATCTTTAAAAAAAAAAAAAAACCATATAGTAAATATTTCAGGCTTTGGGTCTTCCTCAGTCTACCTCTGTAGCATGCAAGTAGGTATAGACAGTATGTAAACAAATGGACTTAACTGTATTGCAGTAAAATTTTATTTACAAAACAGGTGCCAGGGTGGATTTGCCTGCAGGCCATACTTAGAGACAAATAAGAGTAATCCCTTGAAGGCATCACTTTGATAACCGAGTATAATTTATACATCGGTGATCACTGAGTTTGTGAGCTCTATATTCAATATTGCTTAATGTGTGAAAGTTAACTTTTTTAAAAGATTTTCATTTGAAAACAGTTACTGTTTTTGAAATATGCTGCTTAAAGGGTGTCAGTGGATCTCTTCATTCCCAGATTCTGAATAAAAAAATGTTACTCCTGGCAGTTTTAAAATATGAGCCATATCCTTCAAGGAAGATCACCTCATATATAAATGTATAGATATATACACACATACACTACATACATACAATTAGAAAAATCCTACAAAAACGCATAATATTTCATGTTTGAGGGAGGTGTATGTAGATTTCCAGGTCAAGTTTTTGCATTAGTACTACCCTGTGTATGAAGTTAAATGCTAATTTTTGGTCTTTTGAAGTCTCTTAGACTGTAACCTTGAGTGGAAGGATGATTTTTCTCTCCCATTCCTGGGTTTCTAGGACTCTCTTCTGACTTCTGATTTTTTCTTTTTGTGTTTTTTGTGTGTGTGTGGCAGAGTTTTAGTCTCTATGAATGAAATCTCACTTGATTTTTTTTTTTTTTTTGAGTCTTAAGGAAGGTTTAACTTGATTTGGCTTGATTGCAAATGTGTGACTACTTGTATTTCAGAAACTTTGCTGACATTTAATAAAAGAAACTAAATATGTAACATTTTTATTTAAAAGGTCTTATATTAGTATATTTTTATCTCCCTCAGCTTTTATGCTTCTCTGTTGTTTCTTAAATGACTAATACTATGCTGTACATACTATAAAGGCGAACAGCTGCTTGGAGAACTACGAGTGAAGAAAAGAAAGCATTAGATCAAGCCAGTGAAGAGATTTGGAATGATTTTCGAGAAGCTGCGGAAGCACATCGACAAGTTAGAAAATACGTTATGAGCTGGATCAAGCCTGGGATGACAATGATAGAAATCTGGTAAAAGGAATATGTTTTTGTAAGAACATGATAAAAAGAAAATTTTTTTTTTAGTGCTAACTCCAATTGTAATGTTTGGCTTTCATTGCTACTTTGCTAAAACCTGAAGTGGAGCTTCTAGAAATATCTCTGAGTTCTTGTACTGTGGATGTGATGAGGAAATTGTAAGAGGACATTTGTACTTCATCCTCCTTATTTTGTACTCATGTACACTTGTATGTGCAAATGCACACATTACTATGATTTTTTTTTAAGATTTTATTTATTTATTTGACAGACAGAGAGACAGCCAGCGAGAGAGGGAACACAAGCAGGGAAAGTAGGAGAGGAAGAAGCAGGCTCATAGCGGAGGAGCCTGATGTGGGACTCGATCCCGTAACGCCAGGATCACGCCCTGAGCTGAAGGCAGATGCTTAACCGCTGTGCCACCCAGGCGCCCCACACATTACTATGATTCTTATGTCCTGTTAGAAATTCTGTTATTTGCTAACAATTCATATTAAAATTGTTGGTCACAAAACATAGTTATAGTGCAATGAAGAAACCAATAAAAGTAATTATTTCTCTAGTTTTCCCTTTGAGAAGTAATTAGCTATAAAAGGCAGCAGTTCTCTAATTCAGTTTTTTAAATGTGCAACATTCAGCAAATAAAACGTAATCAACATTTAAATTAATCTAAGTCAAGAATCTCATTTCCTAGAAAACTAAGTTAAAAGTGGATCATGTTCTGTTTCTTTGGATTTCTAGTGGAATTAAATTCTTTTAGAGATGAGCTACTATTTTAATAGCATCAGAGAACTGTTAGTTATTCACATCCAGGAAGTGCTCAGATCACTCCCAGAAAGTAATTTAAGAATTTTTAGTATAAACGCTCTGGACCTGATGACCTGTAAGGTATATAAGGATAAAAATGTAAAAGTAAACAATTTTTTTTTAATAGTGAAAAGTTGGAAGACTGTTCACGAAAGCTAATTAAAGAGAATGGATTAAATGCAGGCCTGGCATTTCCTACTGGATGTTCTCTGAATAACTGTGCTGCCCATTATACTCCAAATGCTGGTGACACAACAGTATTACAGTATGATGACATCTGTAAGATAGACTTTGGAACACATATAAGTGGTGAGTTCTTAGAAATAAGCAACCCCCCCAAAAAAACTAGTCTTCTCTCTGTTGGATTGGGCTGCAGGTACTTGAACTCCCCAGTCCCAGTTTTCTTCTTTATGCCTCACTTTTCAGTAGAGCTGTGTTGAGTCAGATTTTGAGATTTACTTTTAAGCATCCTGATAAATGGAGTATAATGTAAACTGTTGGGTAGTTGAGGTTTATTATTCTTTGTATCAAAGTGTGAAGAATTTAATCACACAATTTTCATGTTGTTTCAGACATTTATCCGTGTAACAACAAACATTTACTTAGATCCTTTTTTATCAACCTTTATATACTTGCTGGCTTTTCTAAATTCTCTCCCAAATTAGGTTGGTATCTTTTTATCTCGCTTTAGGAAATAAAGCTCAGATTAAGTACTCACCTGAGGTTTTGCTAAATTGGCGAAGCTGGACTGATGATTAGTGTCTATGGACCTATACATTTCCTCTGCCCACATTGCTAATTCTTTAGTTCCCCAGGTTTTTCTCTTTGATTTGTTTCTGTTTATAATTTTGTTTATCCACCTGGGTTGGTACTGAATTGGTACTATCTTGAAGTACCAATTTATTCTGAAGCCTTTATGTAACCTATTTATACTTTTTTCCACTTTGATTGTGAATGCTCTCTGAGTACTTGGACTGTTACCTTCATTTGAACCCATCATTTTATTTTCCTTTTAACTAGCAAGGTTAATAGAGTAGATGGTATGAAGTAGACAAATTGACTAGCTGATAAGTAAACTTAAAGAAGAATTTTCTCTTTCAGGTAGGATTATTGACTGTGCTTTTACTGTTACTTTTAATCCCAAATATGATACATTATTAAAAGCTGTAAAAGATGCCACTAACACTGGAATAAAGGTATGTGAACTAGAAGCACAATTTCATTCAATATATTTTGAACATTTTATAACCTGTTTAAGGTCTTTGGATTATGGAAGACCAGTCTACTGCCCTTAGGGTTTTAAGTGGGTAATTCTAGTACAATGTACCAAAGACTTTTATAGAGGAAGTTATAATGTGCAAAGCAGTTTATTTAATTGTCCTTTATTTTAAAATACTAATAAATTGCTATAAAATTCTGCATTTTGAGTAACAAAGTATATACATCATTTTGTTTTTAGTGTGCTGGAATTGATGTCCGTCTGTGTGATGTTGGTGAGGCCATCCAAGAAGTTATGGAATCCTATGAAGTTGAAATAGATGGGAAGACATATCAAGGTATATTTTTTTAAAATGTCTTAATAAAAATCTTTAAAAAAAAATAAAAATTAAAAAAATAAAAATGTCTCTTATTTTCAAATGCATGTGACCTCTTGCAGAATTAATTTTGCAAAGTAGTGTTGAGTGCTTTTGGGTCAACTGCTTTTTCTTTATCTCCTGGGAATATAAAGAGGGAGAAAAGGTGGAGGGGAACAGTGAATGACCTCCATATATTAGGAAAACTGGTCACTAGGTGGGAACTATTGCCAGGCTACTGTGGTAGCTGATGGGACACCCAGGGATTTATACCAGATTGGTCAAAATGCAGACTTGGTTTTCTGTGACTAGTCAGATTGAGGCTCAGGGACAAGCCAAAGACTCTTTCCATTGATGACCGCCCCCACTGCTTTTTTTTATTTGAATTCAGAATTTAAAGTCCAGCTAATTTCTTGTGTGTCTTTCCTTTAATCTTTATTCCCTTTGCTCTTAGTCTTTCCTAGCTACTGCCTTAGGTACATAGTCCTAGAGTCACCTGTGCTTTCTGGTGCTTTCCCATCATTCCAGCCTTCCTCCAGCTCTCAGGGTCTGACCACTATCCCCCTTCCTAATCTCTGCTGCTTTCTGTAACTGCTATTCTAATAACTTTCTCACAGAATATTTCGTACATTTCCTTTAACCAAATCCTATCTCTTCTTTATATTCCTCTCTGCAGAAACATTCTTGCTTCCCTGCCTTCATTAAATTCACATCATTTAGCATTCTTTGCATAACCTTGCTGATAGTGATACGGTATTATGTTTCTACCAACTACAGAAGGGCTTCTTCTTCTGTGATCTGATGGTGTCCGTCCTTGTTCCTCTCTCTCAGATCCTTTGAACACCAGTACAAATCAAAATACTCGAGGTTGCTCACACTTGGTTGGGGAGGTATTAGAGATAATGAAGAAAACATACTATAGGGTCAGACAGGTCTATCTTTGAACGTAGATAAATTCTGTAAACAGAACCCAAGTTTCTTTGACTATAGTAGGATTAATGATACCATGTTTTTTTTTTTAAGAAATGTAAATTTTATGACAGTGCCTCGAATTTATTAATATTCAACAAATTCGTCATTTCCTGCCCTCAGATTTGGGATTTTGCCACAACAAACAATTCTTGTTCAAGTCCCTCTCAAATCATCTTTCCCTTCTATTTTTTCCTACTTCTGCAACTTTGGTTGGCTTGTGGTGTGCCTTTCAAAGTGTATTAAGTGACAGACTTAATGTTTAGTCACCATATAACAATGCCAACCTGAAATACTGGAATCAGTATCTGCCTTCTTACTCTTTCTATTAAGCCAATGTTTCAGCACCTCTTTTGATACCAGTTATTGTGTTGATCAAGGTTCTTAATGGAGGGTGGCATAATTAATTATTACTAGTTTGAGCTGAAAGGGTATAGGCAAATCATGACATTGGGAAGATGAAAAAATGGACGATAGGTGTGTTCCCAGCAGCAGTTTCCAAAAACCACGTGACAGAACTGAGCCATCAGGGGAGTGATTTTATTTACCTTGATCAGGAAGTTGCAGAATTGGGAAGTTACCTTTACAGTTATTGGTCCTAGAATTAGCCTGGTGCTCTCACAACCTGTGTAATGCACAAATGGATACTCTTGTGTCCTGCTTCTTCTGTGTAACTTGATTGTATGTTGGGTTGGTATAGCTAAGAAATCTTTTTATGTAAATGTGTTTTTGATTGGCCTGTGGGTTAAGTTTGCCAGGTCTTGGAGAAATAGTGATGCTTGCTGAATTTTAAAGTAAATTTAGCTTATTATTTGTATAAGAAAGAGAAGTTTTTTGAAGAGCTGACTGAGAGTTTTATTTTTCTGTGCCACCCCCTAGGATAATTGTCATTGTTTCATTGTTGTAGAGTTGAAAAAAACTTTGCTGCCTAATTCTGCCCTGAAAGAAGGGTAGCTTCTACTGAGAATTCTAGCATTGTAAAGCTAGATTTTTTTAAAGCTCTTTTAATTGTGGAATTATGTTGTGTATGAAGAGATACACACAACATAAAAATTCATTTAAGCATTTGTGAAAGCTGTATAATTTTATCCCTTGTGGAATAGAATATTTCCAGCACTCCAAAAGCCCTTCAATTCCTATACACTTTTGGGGTCTTTTTTGTTTTTGTTTTTTTTTTAAAGATTTTATTTATTTGACAGAGAGCGAGAGAGGGAACACAAGCAGGGGGAGTGGGAGAGGGAGAAGCAGCCTCCCAGCAGAGCAGGGAGCCCGATGCGGGGCTCGATCCCAGTACCCTGGGATCATGACCTAAGCTATAAAGGCAGCCGCTCAAGACTGAGCCACCCAGGCGCCCCTCTGTATACCCTTTTGAATTACAGCAGACTTCCTCTAGCAGACCACTGTCTGGAGTGCTAAAGTACTTGCATTTGCTTTTCTTTATATCTTTATCACCTAATTATACTTCCCTAAATAATAGTATAATTGTGCTTAATTTTGATATATCTAATAGTAAAACAGTATGTATATAATTTTGCTTTCTTCTGTTCTTTTTTCTTTAGGTTTTATTTCAGTTGTTCACTCTATTCCCAACTTTTTGTTTTTATTGTTGTGTAGTGTTCCATTGTGTGAATATACCACAATTCATTCTGTCATTGGTCTCAGGACCTTGTAATTGTTTAGATTTTCCTTATTATTTTTTGTTTGTAATCACAATGTACATGGCATTTTATAACTTTTATTAACAATACGTCCTTAGATGACCCCCCTTGTGTCCTCATGACAGTTCTTTTCCCATCATCTCCCCTTCCTCCCTTGTAGTTTTTAATCAATAACACTATATCTTTTCATATTCCACTAGTTGTCCAGTTTGTATGTAACTATGTCCACATGAGGTTATTTAGTAGAACTATGTTTTATTTTTAAGTCAATGCTTGAACTGTGTTTGTGCTCCTGAAGACCTTGAAATAACTGCCTTTTCCTATTTACCAGTGAAACCAATCCGTAACCTAAATGGACATTCAATTGGGCCATATAGAATACATGCTGGGAAAACAGTACCTATTGTGAAAGGAGGAGAGGCAACAAGAATGGAGGTATGTGTGCCATTAATAGTATTTTTTATGAAGCATTTTGACTTTTTTTCCAAACTAAAGTTGGTGATAGTTGAGTATGTAGTATGTTGAGCAGAATTAACTTGCCATCTGTACTCCAATAGGAATTGGTCTGTGTGAATGTGCAGATCGTGTCTGGTCACACCATGGCTCAGTTAGCTGTGGAAGTTGAATATGCCAAAGGATTGGTTTTTTTCAGCACTTTTTGTTAAGCATCTCTTAGGTGGCAGTCTCTTTAGTAGTCACTGAGGATGCAGTAGTGAACAAACTAAAATTCCCTGCCCATGTAAAGACTACATTCTTTTTTTTTTTTCTTAAGTCAGCTCCATGCCCAGTGTGGAGCCCAACATGGGGCTTGAACTCACAACCCTGAGCTCAAGATCTGAGCTGAGATCAAGAGATGGACATTTAACTGACTGAGCCACCTAGATGCCCCATAAAGGCTACATTCTAATAGGACAACACAGAAAGACAAAAAATGCTAAGGAGATAAAGTGGGGAAGGGTGGATAATGACTGTGAGGGGTTATTTCATGTTGTTTCTTACGTGAAGTAAATAATACCTGGGGCTGAAGTTAACAAATGGCAATTTTAATTAATTCTGGATTTTTCTTCTCTTCCCCTCTTACATATTCTTTAGGAAGGAGAGGTGTATGCCATTGAAACCTTTGGAAGCACAGGAAAAGGTGTTGTTCATGATGATATGGAATGTTCACACTATATGAAAAACTTTGATGTTGGACATGTGCCAATCAGGTGAGGGACCATTGTTTTTATATTATATAAGTTTCTTTGCCCAGATAGCAGCATTTTTAAAAATTTGACAAACATCCACAGTGGTATATTCATAAATTTATAGTTCTATAGCCTACCAGTAAGTTTTGTGGATTTTTATAGTACAGTAAAGAAATTGGCCTGTTAAAAATCTTAACTGAGATAAAAATGATATAGACAAGTATTCTCTTAAGATCCAGTTTCCAGTAATCATTTGAGAGGTAATTATTTTGCTGGCACTTCTAGGTTTTTGTTCTTAATATTTTCCTGTTGGTAAACTTTCTGTTTTTACCTTTTTCTCCCCCTTAAACTTTTTGGAGAAGATGGTTTAAGGATGGATTTATATCTCATTTATGTTTAGGTCTTTCAGCTTGATGCACAAAAGAAATTCCCACCATAGTACTGTTGACAAGTCTTGACTGGGAATTTAACACACATAAGTGCATAGACACGTAAATATAAGATAGCCTTCAGCTGGTCTCCCATTCAGCTGCCATGTATAATTAGGTATGGGCTGTTATACATTCTGACTTTTGAATGTTGAGAGAGGCATCAAAAAGGTTTTTGAATTACTGAGTAAAGCCACGTCTACTGTATAAGTTTTCCTTAATGGGGAAAATGAGTGGGTACCTTTTTAGCTACCTGTTAATTTTGGATTTTCTCCTCTTAGGCTTCCAAGAACAAAACATTTGTTAAATGTCATCAATGAAAACTTTGGCACCCTTGCCTTCTGCCGCAGATGGCTGGATCGCTTGGGAGAAAGTAAATACTTGATGGCTTTGAAGAATCTGTGTGATTTGGGCATTGTAGATCCATATCCACCATTATGTGACATTAAAGGATCATATACAGCGCAGTTTGAACATACCATACTGTTGCGTCCAACGTGTAAAGAAGTTGTCAGCAGAGGAGATGACTATTAAACTTAGTCCAAAGCTGCCTCAACATCTTTTATTTTCTAAGCCTTGTTGGAATACGTTATACCAGAAGTAATTTGCAACATGTTGTCTGTTTAACAGTGGACCTATGTAATGCTTTTATCCATGTTTAAAAAGGAAGGAGTTTGATCAAAGGCAAACCATCTAATGTAATTAGCCAAGGAAAGAGTTTTCAGGACTTTCAAGTGTTAACTGTTTTTCCCATCTAGGAAATGCTATAAAGCTCAAATTAGTTAGGAGTGACTTATATACGTTTTTTGTTTTGAACACCTAAGAGATGCTTTTCAGATATTTATATTGCCATATTCTTAATTGAATGCTTTGAATGACTACATCCAATTCTGCACCTATACCCTCTGGTATTGCTTTTTAACCTTCCTGGAATCCATTTTCTAAAAAATAAAGACATTTTCAGATCTGAGAGCTATATTTCAATGTCTGTGGTTATAATTCTGCACAGGAATTAGCTAAACATAAATAGCTAAACATGTAGGGAAATGTAGAGCCTTTTATCTTGATCATAGATCTCTACAGTGAAACTTTTCTTTTGACATAGCAGCTAAAACAAGATCTATACATGCATAAAGTGGGAGAATCTTCATAAATTGTATTACAGAGCTTTAGGAGTAGTTTGCCTTTATTTTTTTTTTTAGAACCATATTAATGTTTGTCTTTCATTTTTTCCTGACATTGGAAAGATCTATTAATTGAAACATGACCTATTGGGAACATTGTACCAGCTTGAAACCTTGATTTAATAAAATTTCAGCATTTAGATCCTTTGTCCAGTGGGTAGTACTTATCAGGAAATGTATTCAGCTTACTCAGTAAACCAAAAGGGCATTTAAAACTACAAATACTAAAACGGAAACTTCCTGTACTTGAATCGTGCTCTAGTTAGAAAAGTTTAATTGAATTATTAGGCTTTTTCATTAGTGAGCCAGATTATTTTAACTCCCTGCCCCTTGACTGGCTTGAATTCAAAACTATGGGTGGCATTTCAGGGAGTGAGGTAACAGTAACACTCATCATGGCAGCTAAGTGCATAAGTTGAATGTAAGATGCTGAATACTTGTTTGAACCAAGTCCCACTACAGATTCTTGAACAAACTGCTTGAATTCTTTGTAACTGATTTGTTGGGAATGTTCCAACATAATTTTAAAATTGTTCATGTACCAAGGTAAAGCCTTAATTTGTATATGCTTTAGCACAATAAGATTCACTGCCTCTGGGATGCTGTTCAGTTTGTATTTTGTTTAACGTTTTTCTCATAGGAAGAAAAACCGGACTTCTGTACTTAGGTCACTTACTATACATTAAAAAGCTGCTCTTTCAGCGTTAGAGTTATAAATAAATGGATGTTATCTTGTGGGATAAACAACCTAGTTTTTAGCTATATGAGCCATGTTTATTATGGTGCTAATGTTCAAGAGCTACTTTTGGATTATTTTCTCCATCTTCTGTGATGTGCTTACTGGCAGAGCTCACCAATTCATGCTTGGATGTGTTACAGGTCTTGGGCCCTCCAGCTAGTTCTTTTGGGGTTCTAAGTCCATACCTTTTTGATGTGTTTTGGTGGGAGATAGAAAGTATCTTGATTTCTAAGCTCAAGAGTTTTACAATTGACCTTAGGAGTGAAGAATTTTGGAGCTTTGTAAGACCTCTAGCAGTAGTGATCTCAAACCAGTTATGAGCTCCAAGCTCCCCCTCCCAGGTAACTGTTGGGAGCAGTAGCATCACTGCACGCCCCTGGAATAGCTGGAAGGAGTATGATCTTGTAAATAGGAAAGCTGTCACTTAAAAAAATTGTATTGTTTACCTACTAGCCATGTATCTCTTGAAATCATTTTGTCATGTTTACAATGATGTACCTTATTGGTAACAAATTATTAGTTCGATGTTTAACAAATAGTGCCTTTAGTAAATTATTTTACAACCAAAACATGTTGTTTTTTGTTAGATCAACTTAGCTGAATGTAGAAGTCTACACTGAGATATACAATAAGAAATCTAAGTTTTTGTTCACTGGCTAGGTTTTAGTTTTGTTGTAAATTTAATGAATTTTTTTATAACAGTTTTAGGTTTGTAGCAAAATTGAGCATAAAGTAGAGTTCCCATATACCCCTTGACCTCACACACAGAGCTTCCCCCATAGGTTTTGGTTTTGAGGGATTAAGTAAAAAGCTAAATCATTTTCTTTCATATATTTTTATATTGAAGTAAGTACTGAAACAAGCAACTATACTACTGCAAACAGCAAAGCTTCCAGAGTGGTTTTTAAAATATCTCCCTAAAATTAGGTGCAAAAGTGTACAGCTAAGTTAACCCAAGTATAAAGTAATCCTTGAAATTAAAAGAGGCTAGACTCCAGTATCTTGACCACATAAATCTTTAATGAGGTATAATTACGTTAACAGTCCAGGTAACAACTTGCATAGGTATTTAAATGAACGATTTTAAACTTTAGCCATTTAATACTCAAGCTGTATTTTTGGCATAATGATTTATCTGTTCAGAGATAAATTCTCATTGCACTTCATGATCAGCTGCCCCAATGACCTGCTCTCTGAAATTTAAGTAAAATTTGCTAATCCTTTTCAAGCTTATATTTAATAGATGATCACTAGCAGAGAACAGCATTCTACAGGATATTATCTTTCATTAAAATTTCAACCTGCAAGAAAATCCACTTAAAAAATTATCTTCCAGTGGTTAACACTGAGCTAAGATGTTAAATAGCTGATCTACAGAGGTTAGTGAATAATTAGCAGCGGTAGGATTTTGAAGAGATCTAGTAAGATTATTAGGGAAGAACAAGAGTATTTCATACTATATTTTTTAATAAAATGCAAGTTTAGATAATTTTTAATTAAAAAGGTAAGGGCCCAGTGTTTGAATATCTGAGGTTCCTAGTCTTCACATAATTGAAGCAAAAGTAATCCAAGCCTTTATTTAGAAATACGAGATGCTGAGCATGTTGCCCAGTTGCCAATTTTAAACAATTATCTTCTCCTATGCAATTTTTTTTCTCTTCAAGAAGACATTTTTTTCCTTTAAAAAATCTCAAGACACGATATGGTACAAAGCTTTTAAAAGATCTAATGTTAAACATATAATATGAACTTATTCAAGTTAAACTGTACTTGCATATCATAGTACACTGCTGAATTCAGATTTTTAATAAGACTGTTTATTAGAATCTGGACAAACCTGTTTGCTGCCAAACAAATCATCATTATAAGTCCCAGCCATCATTGTTTTCAGGTCCACAGTACCGAAGTAATTTAAATATACTATTTATAAAGCTGTCATTTTCATTTGTATAAATTTGGACTGTGCCAAATAAAGAACAATTATTAAAACTTAATACATTTTTGGAAAAATGGAAGTTCCGTTAAAGTAATGTCTATTCTGAGCCCTGTAACAAAGCCTCAGGAATATCAATTAGTGTGACTGATGAGTATTTAGATGATACCTTGATATTTCACAATGAATGTGGTAGTTAAACTCCCTTCAAGGGGCAGAGGTAACTACAGTATACGAATGGCCTGAAAGAAATTTTTTTTTTTGGTATGACTGTTAGTGAAGAAAGTATCTAATTTTCCATCTAATAAGAATTTGTATAGAAAATGCCTACAAAAGATAAATGTATAAAATGATGCCACCTGAACTTCAGTAAAAGATTGCACAAATTCATGATCTGAGCCAATTAAGACATCAAAATAAAAAAGAGGTAATGCTAGTCTGAAGTAAATACCAAAAGTTTAAAACTCCCAAGTACTTGAAAAAAGTTGTTACCTGCTGTCATTGATATATGTATTTATGCTAATCTTGGCTCTGTAAAAGGAGTTTTATTGTAGATACAAAATGTATAAACAGTGCACTGATTCCTAAGTAAAAAATTAAACAATGAAGCTCAAAATTGTAAGCCCTTTAAAAAAGTATATATAAAATCGCGAGAAGAAAGCCCCACTGTCTTTGGATCAGCTAAGGATTTCATTAGAAGAGGTATCAGCTTCTTCATTGGGATGTTGGCTACCAGACAGGAGTTCTGGAGGCAAGAGTTTAGAATGTCCATTCTCAGTAACTCGCTGGGTATAAAACAAGATATAAGCTTGGGCCTTGCATACTTCATCCATAGTGCACATGCTTAGCTTGGAATCATTGCAGTGTACCCAGAACCCTAGAGTGAAGCACAGAAATATACTTAATGTTTATAAAATAACTTTAGAAGTTTCCAATATAAATTAAAATGGATTTAAAGGCATTAATTTCAGTGAGAGTTAACGTTTCTTTGAAGGGAAAATAATTAGCCAATTCATTTCTGTTAATGAGAAATATAGCTTGGGCAATATGTTATTCTGGAATCATCTACCTTTATTCTAGAAGTAATCTGAAGTTAAAAATCTGATTAGTTCACGTGACATTATCTTTAATTCTAGGTATAATCTTACCAGTTAGTGCTTTTGCTGCTAATTATACTGTAAAGCAGTGTACACCTCACTCTTGGTAGCTTATTATTAAATTAATTGCCTTCGTGGATTATGTGCGCTTTCTCTCCATATCTCTTTTCTGGGTGAGGGGGAATGGTATGAATGGAGAGGCTCAGTCTTCGTTCAGTAGTAAAGGAAGGGGAAAGAAAAAGTGAAACCTAAATCAATTTTTCTATCTCTGAAGACTGTCCTTGAGAGTCAATGGAAGCAGTAAGTAAAAGTGAGTTTTAGGGGCGCCTGGGTGTCTCAGTCTTCAAGCGTCTGCCTTTGTATCAGGTCGCAATCCCAGCGTCCTGGGATTGTGCCCCACATCAGGCTCCCTGCTCAGCGGGAGGCCTGCTTTTCCCTCTTCCACTCCCCCTGCTTGTGTTCCCTCTCTTGCTGTCAAATAAAAAAATCTTAAAAAAAAAAAAAAAAGTTTTATTAAAACCTGAACTTAAGAGTTTGTTCAAATATATCTGTGATCTCCAGTTCATTAAATGCTCTGTTTCCTAACAAAATTAAATGAAACCAGTAAACAGAGGACTTGCCCTTAGAAATGGGCTCGTAAGATAGCAATCTTTTAATTAATGTGACCATTCTTATTATCCTATTGCTACAGCCTTTGAAAGTCAAAACTACTACAATCCTGCAGAAAATATGCCATTTTCTGCACAAACCCTTGTTTTGTTTGTGTTTGGTTTGTTTTGTTTTATGAACTGCAGAAGCATTATTGGAAAAAAAAACAAAAGGTCAAGTGGCTTCACTTAAGATGATTTAGTGGCCAATTTAGAAATTGTAAAGCCAACTTCCAAGTCTGACCCAAGGTAAAATACTTTTCCCCATCTATACCTCCTTCAGAATTATAGCAGTAGGCAGTGTAGTGTCCTGAGCCAAATCCTTTCCCATGGTGCATTACTACAGCAGATAAATCATAGATAAAACATTCTGGTCTGAGGGATTTCAGGGATTCCCTGCAGCAATAAGGCTCCATGTTTAAGATCTCTTCAAAGCCAACATGAACACCAATTTTCTCTCGATTATTACGTCCTGACCACCTGTGAACAAACGTAAAATTACCAAAAAAAGTCAAGGGAATATAACCATGTACTAGGTTTAGACAGTCCTAATAAAAGGCCTCTGTATAGAATACAAAGTATCATATGTAAAATAATGTAAATATAAAATCTTTTCAATGCTGAGATTGGCTATAAATGGAAGAATTTAGTTTTATTAAATAGGTCTGGTCAGGTTTTAAAATATTTGTCTTCTGTAGTTAGATGATAATATACGAAGTAAATTAACTTTCAGCAAAGGAAATATGGCCCTATAGCAGTTTCCCCCTTCTAATAGATTAATTCAAGTTACCAAAGGGTTTTTAATTCTTTATTGCCTTGTCACACCATTAGGAGGATACCAGAATCTAGAATTTGTTCTTCGGAGACATAATCTGGACCATTCTTGACCAGATGTACAGAAAAAGCAGGACAAAACAAGGCACCTCTAATTCTTCAGAACACTTTAGAGCTCTTCTAAGAAAAAAAATAGGAACTGTAACCCTTCCCTGTAAGTCAGTACAACGCTCATTAGGGACAGAACTCAAACAATGCCTCTATACTGTCATTTTCTCAGTCTGTTTTTCATGCATCCTGGTACTGGACCAAAGTATGGCAAGCAATGTTTTTATACACATAGTATGAGCTGTTGCTATAGGGGAAAATAATGTGTTGTTCAAGAGATTGTAATGCAGCTTGGTTTACAGTGGTGCAGAGACAAAAGGCAGACACAGATGAAAATAGGATAGCATTAAAGTACTAAAAAAAATGGGGTTATGATAAATAATATTAAGTAGAGAAGGAGAAAGCAAGATAGACAGGTTTTGTGAAGCAAAAATATATGAAAATGCTATTAGTACAATGTAAAATTGTATGGAACTAAAGGTTAGACTTACAAATTAAATTATCTGTTGGACTAAGAGTCATATCCCAAAACTTCTCCCATGAAATGTATAAGAGATCCTATCTATATTCAATGCACCTGTAACTAGTCAACATGGAAGACCAAGCATATTAAAAAATGGGACTTGCTTAACACAAGTTCCTATAATTCCCATCATTCAAAAGATTCATTTAGTTTACATAAAATTCAAACCTTACATTATTTAATGCTAAATAAATACTTATAAGCCATCTAAATAGACAATACTCATTCCTATTGATTAAGTTGGGTACCCAGTTTTTTTCTGCTGATGGAAATAAAATGATAACACTATACCCCAAGTTCAAAGTGGTTTGCTTCAAAGAGAAGGGAGGGCATTAGACTGGGAGGCACACATGGGGAGTGTCTAAGGTACTAGAAATGTTCCATTTGTTATGCTTTTTCAGAGGCTCCTATATGCCCCTCCCCTACCCCAGTCTCCCTTTTATATATCCTATATATTTTATACATTGGCAAATATAATAGTGCTTTTTGAACAGATGCAGAAAAAGGAGAAAGACAAATGTGGTAAAGGCAGCATAAACAAAATCTCTGAATCAGAAAGAAATATGGCATGAAGGGTCAAAAATGTTTTGGGCAAAAGGGATGGAGTCAAATAGGTTTAACTCAAAGGAGAACTTCAAATACCAGATTAAAGCAGCAATTAGGAAGAACAGGAAGTTCTTCAACAGTTTATAGTAGCCAAGTCAGTACAAATTTAAGTAACAAAAATTTAAGTCCTTTCAGTTCTGTCTTTACAGCAGCTCATTTATGCTCTTACTTCTCCATGCTCCCTGGCCCTTCTTACCTGGCTGTGGAATACAATATTAACCTCCTAACTAATCTTCTTGTTTCTATTCCACTTGATTTTATGCACAATGACAGGTCTCACCTGATTTCATTAAACCTTTTGTAGTATACCCTTCCCTGGTCCTGATCCATACCTTTGTTCATGTTGCTCCCTTAGGCTAAAGTGTTCCTTCCTTCTTTATATGCCCCATACATTCACTTAATAAATATTTTTGGGCAACTACTATGCACAGAGCTCGGTTCTGGGCCTTGGGATACAGGAATGAAATAGACAAGGTCCCTGTCATTACTGAGCTTCTGTTCCACTTTGAGGGAGAGAAATAAGTAAATAAACTAATTGCACATAGTGGGTTTTGCCATTTAAGCAAAAATAGGGTAATGTGATAGTGTGGGTTGGGTGGTGCTACTTTTAAATAGGATGGTCAAGGAAGTCTGCTCTAAAGAGCAGACATATGAACTGAGACTTGAATGATATAAAGACCCCTATGCCATTAGAGAGGCTTTGGGAACATTTAGACATCAGCTAACTCCCTCTTCCAAATCTCTGATAAGTCAATTTGTATATAACTTGTGATACTTAGTATTTTTCTTTTTTTAATTTTTAAAAAAATTTTAACTAGTCTCCATGCCCAATATGGGGCTTGAATGCACAACCCTCAGATTATGAGTTGCATGCTCTACTGACTGAGCCAGCCATCCCCTTAGTATTTTTATTTCACCACTATTTCTGTGCATGCCTGACTATTATCTTGAGGAGAGGATCCTACTTTATATTCCCCAAAGAACATAGAACAACATCTTGCATTTAACAGCACTCACACATTTGTTGACTCTACCTTTAACAGCTTCCATAAGTAACTGAAATAACTGACTAAAATTAACAGTGAATATCTCTGGGAAGCAGGGCTGAGAGGAAAGACTTACTTTTACTTTGTGCTTCTTTACTTTCTGTAAAGTTTGGATTAAAAAAATTATTATTTTAATTATTTTTTAAAAACTTTAAGGAGAGCCTGGGGGGCTCAGTCAGTTAAGCGTCTGCCTTGGGCTCAAGTCATGATCCCAGGGTTCTCCGATCGAGCCTGTTTCTCCCTCTCCTTCTGCCCCTGCTCGTGTGCTCTCTCTCTCTCTAGCTCACTCTCTCTAATAAATAAATAAAATCTTAAAAAACACACGTACATGCCAAAAAAGCTTTAAATAAGCCAAAAATCAATATGTATGAAAAACACGGTTTCGATAGTTTTCAAATCATAGCACATAAAATAACTTAAGAATAAGCTCTAAGGTTAACATGGTTATTGCAAGGTATGAAACCATATGCTTTGCTTAACCAACAGTTTTGCAAACTAATTCGCCTGACTATATTTCTGAACATTAGAGTTCTTTTGTTTTTGTTAACTGCTCTGAATTGAACTGCTATACCTTCGATATTTTCCAAGAATGAGGCAATTGGGTCAAATACTCTTAAGTTATAAATTTAAAAATTTTATACCTAAAATATGGTGAATATTAAACTCTAATAAGCAGAAGCCTACAAGAATAATATTACAGACCAAAATGTGAAGGGTCAGTCTACTCATCGGCAATACATTCTACAAGGGAAGCTAACCAGCAGCTTAGTGATTGAAAATGGTGTCTATTGGTCAAGGCTAGAGATAATGACAGAATTATTTTTGTCTTTAAAAAAACACAGAAGTAGATAGATGTTAAGTCATCTACTAGCCAAGAATATACTATTAAAATCTGATTCATCACGTGTGTTAAATTTTGAAGCACTATAAGCACAAGGAATGATTAACTTAGAAGTGTGTAGCTGGAGGGGCGACTGGCTGGCTCAGTCAGTAGAGCATGAGACTCTTGATCTTGCGGTTGTAAGTTCAAGCCCCACATTGGGTAGAGATTACTTAAAAACAAAAAAAATATATTTAAAACAAACAAAGAAGTGTGTAGTTGGAATATTACTACTACTAACCTGAATCGTTTGAGATGTAGTCTGAGAACCTGAGGTAGGTGGCAAATCATAAGCTGTTTTTGTGCTTCTGTGAGTACAACTGATTTTGAAGAAAACCTCCTACGCTTTGCTGTGATATCAAAGACAAAAAGAGAATCAAATTTAAAGATACAAGGATACGCTGAGTAAATTTGAAATACTTTAGACCTGTATTATTAAACATCTCTGTTACAGGTATTGTACTGTGCTAGAGGTAAAGACATGGCCTTGCTCTCAAAAAACTTATAGGTACAAACATACACACACACTTTAAGAGCTAGTCAGGCAGACAGACATGTAAACAATTAAGTACCTGTTTTAATATACTCCCACAAATAAGGCATAAGAACGATCTAGTGCTATAATATTTAAAAATGGGTTTGGCTATGCCAATTAATAAGAAAAGTTAAAACTTGCCCTAAACGTACTTTAATATACTCTTCCCAAATTCTTAATTTAAAAAAGTATCATAGTCAGTTCATTTACTGAGTCTAATTGGAATCTCAGGGGGTGGGTCCTTAATAGCTCAGAACACCCTTCCCCACTTCCTGACAAAGCAGTCCTCTTCCAGCTCTGAGCCTGTGGCCTCCCTCAGTGTCTTGCTTTTGCTATTTTAGTACCACATCTTAAACAAGTGGCACTTAGGATTCTTTTTGTTGTCTCCTCTGCTTCTCTAGAGGTCCACCCATGAATTGTGCCCTGAAGCTTCTGGCTGGACCACTATCTACCAGAGCTTGCTCTGGACACCCAGGAGCTGCCCTTCAACTTACACAGCAGCTCTGACTCCAGCCACAGCAGCAGCTGCTTCTCATGGAAGAGGTGGAACCAGTCCCCATGAGGCTGTCCTGGAAGCTGTCTCCATTTGCCACAGGTAGCCTGTCCTCCAGGTCTCTGCACCTGAGATCCAGGTATCTGGTGCTGCTGAATGTCCTGGACCTACTTTTGGATCATTTCCCTGAATATATGGGCCAAGGATAGGTAGATAAGTGATATCAACTCCCTGACTTATAATTTTAAACATCTGCCTGCATATATTAAATTACAGCAGCTCTTTTACGACTTTATTTAGTAGAGCCAGTAGACACACACAAACATGTTATAAAACCATATTCTGCATTCATTCATGATATCTTTCTATTCACAGATTTGATGGATGAAAGCATCTAGGACCATTTACATTTATATCCAAGAAAAGAAATACTTCACCATTGGAATTTGATAAAGGTTTATTTTTTTCAAACCTTATAAATCTTAGGCTATTTGTCACAGAGTTCATATTAGACAGCACTCAGAAAATGTTAATATAAGTCATTCTAAAAAAAACATCAACTGATGTGATATTTCTTCAATGCTGGAACATCCAATATTTCTTTTGTATTACCTGAGAAGCTTAGTACCTAAAACCCTAAGATCATTTTTTTCAAACATGGAAATTAGAATACCTGAAAATATACAGCATAAACACTGAGATACCACATGCACACTGATAGAGAAGATAAAGACACCAGAAAAAGACACAGCAGATCTGTCATGGTTTTATACATAAATTCTGGAGGATGATGCTTCCCTTTCATTGAAACAACTGTTTCATCCCCCAGTGTTGGGTTCCTACATTCACCTCTAGTAGAGTTTCTCATAACAGATCTTAATTATCTGTTTCTTCCATTAGGTATGTGAGCACCTTGAAAGTGTTTTACTTCTATCCATAGCAATTAGAACAATGACTAATATAGAAGAGATAGTCAGTAGATGGTTTTTGACTAAATCTTTGTTTTTACGAAGCCAATCTCCATAGCAATAGTCCAGCTATATATTTCCTATTATATAGGTATGCATACACACACTTATATACATATATTATCTATATACCAATGTTTAGATATATAGCAAAAAAGACTCATAAAGCAAACATTTAGTACTAAATAACATGCTTTCCTTTTACTATTCCCCATCACTACCTTATTCTGCCTCACATATTAAGTTCAAATTTCTTACTTTATGAATCCTTCCTCTCCAACAATTGACTACGGGATCAAAAAAATTTATTGTCATCAATACGGCAAAACAAACACATAGTTCACAAATACCAGTTATAAAGTAGAAATATCTATCCCAGTTCCTTTTGATGAACTAACAAACTTTACTTCCATAACTGCTACTTCAGGAATTTCATCCTTCCTTTCATTTGTGTTTCTCTTTGCTAATCTCAGAAAAGCAATGAGAATATACAGTCTCTACTTACAGTTACAGTGGTCACATACGTAGATTTTTCCTTCTAAAGCTTCAGTTTCTGTGAATTTGGCCAGCATTTCAGTAACCCGACATGGCTGGGAAGCAATATCTTTTCCATTGCATTGGTATCTTTCTGGAAATTCCAGTGATAAGTCCCAGAAAGGTTCTATGGTATTTGATTTGTTGTCACATGCCAGACATGTAACCTGCAAATAAAAATATTAGTTTCTCAGATTACAATCCTGTCAAAACATTTACTCCCTTCACTACAGAGGTCACTGCCAGTAAATTAGCTTTTCTTCTGAAAATGCACCGTCAGAATTCTGAATAATCTGCTTTATATTATTTTCAAGGATTTTTTATTATAATTTTTCCTTTCAACAACTGTCATTAAGCCCATTATGTACTAGTGGGCTTTAACCAGTAGGCATTCAAAAAACTCCAAGGGCATTAGTCAAATCTGAATGTAGGTAAACAAACAAAACTGTGCACTCATTTAATCAGGTATACATTGTGTGTGGGGGGGGGGAGTGCGGGGGCGGGGAGAGAAAGAAAGATTCATACGCATTTAATTTAATGTGTTTAGATTATTAGGCTTGTTCTTTGCCCTTTTCCCTTATCTTTCACTCATTTTCTCTCCCCAAATCCCTAAAACTTCTTAACCATGATACAAATAAAATACTATTTGTATATTTTTATATATGGATTTTGAAGCCCAACCGATAATTTCAAAAGAGAATACATTTAACGTAAATAATGTCACACTCTCACTTAAAGCAAATGTCACTACATTAAAATCCTCACCAAATATAGGAACCACAAAGAGTATGGGGAAGTTTTAACAAGTGAAGCATTCAGCATGACTTAATGCGAACAAACACTGCACAAAACTGAAGACAGACTCTATAGATCTAATAATACCCACATGATATATTACTAGACTTCTATAAAAAGCTAGGTTCCTAAAACAGGGCAACAAAATAAAGAAGCCAGGTCTAATGCAGATTCTAGATTTAACAAATTGACACAAAGAAAAGAACACTCTTGGTGTTTATTTGGAGACTCATTTGGGCCAGAGTTTAACCTTCTGAGAACAGTTTCTTGAATAAAAAAAGAAGAGGGGCGCCTGGGTGGCTCAGTCGTTAAGCATCTGCCTTCGGCTCAGGGCATGATCCCAGGGTCCTGGGGTTGAGCCCTGCACTGGGCTCCAGCCCCTGCATAGGGCTCCCTGCTCCTGCTCCGCTGGGAGCCCCCTTCTTCCTCTCCCACTCCCCTTGCTTGTGTTCCCTCTCTCGCTGGAAAGAAGAAGGCATTACAGGAACCAACCATCTGAATCTCCTTAGATGACCAGTGTCCAGTTTCCTAAGAGTTTATTATGTGTCTGAAAGGAAGAGAGCAAAAAGCTGGCATAATAATTTCTATTAATTTCAAAAGTCACCCATAAAGGAAAAAAAAAGCACATAGGCACCCTTGCACTATTCAAAATACAAAATAGTAACTTTCTGGAAAGAAATTTGTAGCCAAGGATCAAAAGTCCTACCCTTTGACAAAGTAATTCTAGGACTCTGTCTTAGCAAAATCATTAGAAGAGAATGTATTGTGACATTAAAATAAAAGAAAAATTGGAAATAGTTTACAAGTCAACAACACAGGAATGGGTAAATTATGGTATATACATATAATGCACTGACATGCTGTGAAAAAATCAAATAATGACTATGAAAAATATTTACATTAATAATGAAAAAAATGAAAAAAGCAGGTAACTTCATCATGACTGCACAAGTGGGAGAAAATATAAATGTGCAGAAGAGGGGCGCCTGGGTGGCTCAGTTGGTTAAGTGTCTTCCTTCGGCTCAGGTCATGATCCCAGTGTCCTGGGATGGAGCCCTCTCTTGAGTGGGGAGCCTGCTTCTCCCTCTCTCTCTCTGCCACTACCCCTGCTGGTGCTCTCTTTCTCTTTCAAACAAATAAATAAAATCTTTAAAAAAAAATGTGCAGAAAAAAAGGTGCGCAGGTTTCTAGTCAGTTAAAGTGTCTGACTTCTGATCTCAGCTCAGGTCTTGATCTCAAGGTCAATGAGATCAAGCGCCATGTTGGGCTCCACATGGAACTTACTTAAAAAAAAATTAAAAACACCAAAACTTTAAAATAAAAATAAATTTTTAATGTACAGAAGAAAATACTAGAAGTATACCAAAATGTTAATAGTTTTATGGGTGGGTTGTGGGGTTATGGGAAAAGGGGATGATTTTTCTTTTACTGCATAGATTTACTGTATCATACTGGTTTTCTATGACTATATATTACTTCTATTTATAATAATGCATTTTAACTTTTTTGTCAAGTAAGCTCTAGGCCCAACATAGGGCTTGAACTCACCACCCCAAGGATCAAAAGCTGCATGCTCTACCAAACTGAGCCAGTCAGGCACTCCTATTAACGGCGCATTTTAAACTTTTGCATAAAAGTGGTGGAAAAATAAAATTGCATGCAACACAAGAAACAACGCTTACTTGCTAAATGGCACAATGTAGAATCTTTACATTTCTGAAACATAAGGGAACAAATGTCAAAGATAAACCCTAAGAATTACATTTGAAATACTGAACTACAGGGATGCCTGGCTGGCTTAGTTGGTGGAGCAAGCAACTCTTGATTTCAGGTTTGTGAGCTCGAGCCCCACACTGCGCGAGCTTTAAAAAAATTTTAAAATATATATTTAAGCTGCATTCCAGAAAAGTATGCTATAAAGACAAAAGATCGTATTATTACTGTGAGAGTGGAACTGAGGAGCAGAGGCAGGTGTACAAAGGGAAAGAAATGACCTAACAGCCAACTGCCTAAAACAAAAAAACTTTTAAGCTCTATGCTATGGAAAAGTAGAGAGCCTTATGTCTAGTAATAGTTTACCAATAAGTCCACTCATTACAGAGAGCTATTAATTAGATGGAAGATTCTGGTTTCGTGATTCCTTTTCACAACAAGGGAAACTTTTATAGCTGTAATTAAAATAAAGGAAAACCATTTAGGATTATTCTCAATGAAATCACATTTATTTACTTTAAAATTTCCCTATCTACTTGTTAAAGCTTTCAGACCTTGCCCCCTTTGGTTTTATAGAAAGTCCTCCAGGGATACTTCTTGGTTCCTGAAATTACTAAAATCCATTCCCAGGGCAGCAGCATCTTCAAATCTGTTCCCTGTGGGGTGTGACCCTCTCTTCACAATCCCTCAGAAAATGAATTTAATCAACCTAAGAAGCTGTTTCTTGATTCGCTCTCCCCACAAAAAAATCTTTGATACCATAGATGACGAACTTCCAGTGATTCATGAAGGAAACATGTAAATCAGTGAAACATTGTAAACGAGTGAGCTGACTTCTGTAAAAGCAATCTATCTTGACGTGAAAACAGTATTAGCTCTAACACACTAGGAACACAGAGAAAATGCATTTTTTAGGCTTCATTTTATGAATTCCCCAAGATGAAAATGAGATTTTAAAAAATCCATACCTGACTAAGAAGTTGTCCATGAAAAATATTATTCACAACATTCAGAACCTGTTTGATAAGTTTCCTTTGAGAAGTGGGGATAAGAGCTGGTAACCTAGTACCAGTTGTCTCTAGTTCATGTTGTATTTTATCCAAAAGTTCACAAAGAAATTCCTGAGCATCCTGTTGGGCATAACCACGAAAAGCTGGAATTAGTCTCCACACGGAGTGTAGCATAGCAAATGGTGAGACCAAGGCCCACTTTCCAGACCACATGACTTGGAACAAAGTATGCAATTCATGACAGAGAGAAATGTATTGTGAACTTGGCTCCCTTGGCTGAATAAGTTCCATCTTTCTACTCTTTGATGCTCCACCACTTAGTCCTAATGATAAACTTGGATGTCTGGAGGGAGCACTGCCCGTATCTGTTTCTTGGCATTCATTCATTTGATATACAGTATCTGTGATTGATGGATGCTTATAAGGTGATCTTGTCTTATCACTAGCTGTCACAGCCAGCCATTGGTTCAGATCAAGTTTTAAAAAACATTGCCGAAAAATAAGTAAATGACTCAACACTTGAAGAACAGAATTCATATAGCAAGTATTTCCCAAATTTCTCAATCCTGTTACACCAGGGGTTACTATCGGCCTTCGTTTACCTGAGGAGTCACTGGCTTTTTTTAACCTTACATCTTCTGAGGTAGATACTACTTTATCTTTTGCTGGTGATGCTGGGGTTTGTAGTGGAACTTGAACAGGAACTATTTCTACTGTGGTAGATTGAGCTAGACCTTGCAAACGTAAACTCTTTCTTGGATGTATAGTTTCCAATTCTGCTTTAACTTGATACTCTAATTCTTGTCGTCTTTTCTTTACTTCTCTTTTTGCTATTTTTTCCTGAAATTGTTCCTCTTGCCTTTTTCTTCCAGTGGGTGATTGCTCAAACCAAGTTCGAAAGATTTTACTCATTAATATCCTTCTTCTGTGCCAAAGAGCAGTATACATTTGATCTTCATTTTGAAGCAGAGATTGGGTGCCATCATGTAAGTAGTACGTATCATCACTTGTACCCATAGACCGCAAAACCCTTCCACTACGAGTAGTGCACTGATAATTTTGACTTTTGATTGCACTTAACATACTTCGTAGTAACTTCAGGTCTCCAGTTGCATTATCATTAAGAACATAATCATCACAAAGGTAACAAAAAACATACATCTCATTCACCTCCAATGCAACAGGATGACTGCTTTCTTGAAAGTGCTTGAGTGCATGTTCTTCAATGTATCTTCCACAGGCAACATGAGAACAGCTAAGGCAAGCCCAGATCGACTCAGTTGTATTGCAGTCCACACAATGCCACTTCTGAGGGTTGAGGATGGAATGGTCTTGAGCAAGCCGCAACTGCCCAATGTGTTTGCACTTATCCATTGTTAACATTTATTTAGTCTAGCTGAGAAACACATAATCCAAACAAGTCTCTGTTCACGATACCTGAAGCATCTGAAAACTAAGCAGAACAACACCATTTTTTTAATAAAAGAAGCCAATATTTTTAATAAGGTATTTTACCGAGAATTATTTTATTTTTTAAGATTTGATTTGTTGTTCATTATTCATTTGAGAGATAGAGAAGGGGGCACCTGGGTGGTTCAGTCTGTTAAGCGTTTGCTTTCAGCTCAGGTCATGATCCTGGGGTCCTGGGATGGAGTTTCTCATAGAGCTCCCGCTCAGCAGGGAGTCTGCTTCTCCCTCTGCCCCTCCCTGCACATCGTTTGTGTGCGCGTGCGCTCTCTCTCTCTCTTTTGCAAAAATAAACAAAATCTTTTTTAAAAGAGACAGGGAGAGAGAGCACAAGCGGAGGGGAGAGGCAGAGGGAGAGGGAGAAGCAGACCCCCCACTGAGCAAGGGGGCCTGATCCCAGGACCTGGAGATCATAACTAGAGCCAAAGGCAGAGGCTTAATCAACTGAGCCACCCAGGTGCCCTTCAAGAATAATTTTATAAATTTGCTTCCTTTCCTTCTGATTTCTGGGCTGCCTGTCATAATACCATAGGCAGTTCTCACCTTCTCCTTGCTCTGGAGATCTCTCATCTCTCATCTGCCTTGCTCTGAAAGAACACACGCTTCACTTTACTTTATTTAAAAACTTTAACTTTTAAAATTTTCTGTCACCATCTGCTGGTAAAGAATGGGTAATGACCCCTTTTCAATAAACTAGAATAAGATCCATCCTTTTACCCAACAGTCGAGGGCAGTTTATAAAAATACATTCCGTTTCTTAAAAATTGGGGCTGGCAAGACTCAAATAGATCTCACAAATATCTACATTACTTAGAGGTAAGAATTCTACCTCTGCTACATACTGTTTGTACGTCTGATTTGAGCAAATATTCTACCTTCTCTAAAACTCTTCTGTAAAACGGGAAAAAATCATACCAACTTCAATGAAGAACTGAGATAACATAAAATATTTGTCTAACACATAGTAATCACGCAATATATGGTAGCTGTAATGGTAGCTATAGTGAACAAGTCTTAATAGTCTATTTTATTTATTTAAATCACAATATTTTACTTAATTACCATTTTTTTTACAGATTTTATTTATTTATTTATTTATTTGACCGAGAGAGAGAGAGAGAGAGAGAGAGAGAGAAGAAGAAGAAGAAGAAGGAGGAGGAGGAGGAGGAGGAGGAGGAGAGCCAAGCAGGGAGCCCGATGCAAGGCTCGATCCCTGGACCCCAGGATCATGACCTGACCAAAGGCAGTCGCTTTAACCTACTGAACCACCCAGACACCACTTAATTACCATTTTAAATTTAGTTTTCCACTAGTAAATCAATAATGACCTTCAATTCATGGCTCTATAATATACTTTGAATTTTATAGACTTGACAGTTTACCTAAGGGAGGGAGAAAGATAGAAGAAGGGAATGCTTTTGTGTTTGAATAGCCTCTCAGGAATGTGCAAGGATAAGTAAGCAACGAGAAAAAAGGAAGAATATGAACTGGATGGCAATATAATGAACTTTTACATTCTGGTGGGCCTATACACTATCTGAAATTATAAGCTTATTCTAAAAACAAAAACAAAACCCCACCCCAACAAAACAAAATAAACAAATCTTCAGCTCAGGTCATGATCCCTGGGTCCTGAGATTGAGCCCCCTGTCAGGCTCCTTGCTCAGAGGGGAGTCTGGTTCTCCTTCTCCCTCTGCCCCTCCCCCCAACTCATGCTCATGTGTGCACATACTCTCTCTCCCTCAAAAAAACAAAATCTTTTAAAAAAACCAAATATTTTCTTCATTGATTTAACAAAAATCGAACACAAATTTCAGGTCACAAGTGGGGACCTAGTTACAAAACACTCAGAACATTTTATGTACCATGACTGATGCTTTAAATTTTTTAAGGCAACAAGACAATATGAATTTCAATGGGACTTGCAGGTGCCACCTCCGAGGCCCTAAGAAAGCTGCAAAGGTGAAGCTCATTTTTGGTTCTTTCCCACCTCTTTTTTTGTGCAATCTCCTAGCAATCAGAGAGCCCCTCTCTGTCCACTTCTTAACTTTTTCAGATATAGGGTGTATCCTGAATATGGACTTAAGGCTGACCAGTTTTAACCCTCACATGTGCACACATTTCAAGCACACGTTTTAAATTGACTTCTCTTCCTCCAAAATTTCCTGAGGTCCAAAATCTGTTCAAATACAGTATTTTATTAGAAATGCTAATATTCAACAATAGTTGCTAATGGCAAAATTAAGACATCAGTGATTGATATGCTCCATTATCCTAAATCCTTCAGGTACTGAAGCTAAATATCTCATTCTTGCCTCCTCTTTCTCTCTCCTCACCTCAATCCTTCAGGAAAAATGGTTGGCTTTATCTTCAAAATATATCTAGAACCTGGGGTGCCTGGGTGGCTCGGTCGTTAGGCGTCCACCTTCGGCTCAGGGCGTGATCCTGGCGTTCTGGGATCGAGCCCCACATCAGGCTCCTCAGCTGGGAGCCTGCTTCTTCCTCTCCCACTCCCCCTGCTTGTGTTCCCTCTCTCGCTGGCTGTCTCTCTCTCTGTCAAATAAATAAATAAAATCTTTTACAAAAAATATCTATCTATCTAGAACCTGACTACGTATTACCACCCCTGTTCTCACCCTGGTCCAAGCCCAATCAAGTCTCACCGGGATTACTGCAATAAGGATCCTTAAATGGTCTCCCTGCTTTGATTCTTGCTGCTACCAAAAGTTTACACAGCAACAACACACTGCCTTTAAACACAGACCACCAAGGCCCAGAACTGACATTTTAGAGGGTCCCATTTTTTGGAGTCAGCAGAGTCAAAGGGATGTGGTCACCTGGAGCCTGTACACATCCCCAACTCCCCTTTTGGACCCATTCACCAGTACCTGGGACCTCAAAAATTCCCTATCCCAATCATCACCAGGCCTGCTTTCAGGGCCTACAGGCAATAAAAAGCCACTGACAAATTCTGTAGAGAAGAATGACATGATCAGATGCATAGATTACAGATGGATCTGAAATGGCAGATCTAGAGAAAGGATGAGTGACTATAAGATATTATTACTCCAGATATTATAAGGAAATTAAAGTTGTAGCAGTGTTACAGCAAAGATGGAAGCAGAGGTAGATTAGTGTTTAGCAAACATTGGCTGAAAGAACTGATTCAATATGCAGATTAAGAGAAAAATCTAGGACTCTCTTCTATCTACTTTTATTTATTTTCTTAAAGATTTTATTTATTTGAGAGTAAGAATGAGAAAGCAGAGAGCCAACCTGGGGCTCAACGGGGAAGGGCTTGATCCCAGGACCCTGAGATCATGACCTAAGCAGAGGGCACTTAACCGACTGAGCCACCCAGATGCCCTATCTACTTTTATTTTAAAAAGATCATTAAAAAAAAAAAAAGGATCATATAAAGAATACAAAGACAATTTAGTTAAACATTCATTTCTGGCAAGTCAGATAATAATTATTAGTTCAGCTTCTTGAGATGAAGAGGGAAATGCCGTTTATTTGCACTCAAGGGAAATAATTTCATTCTAAAATGTATGTGAGAAAGAGTTTGAGAGAGTCAGCGAGAACAAGAGCAGGGGGGAGGGACAGAGGGAGAGGGAGAAGCAGACTCCCCACTGAGCAGGGACTCCCAACGTGGGGCTCCATCTCAGGACCCCAAGATCATGACCAGAGCTGAAGGCAGGCACTTAACCAACTAAGCCACCCAGGCGTCCCTCCTGCTAAAATTTTAGAGGTGGTATTTGTTAACACTTTGCACAACATTCAGAAGACTCAAAAGAAAAAAAAAAAAAAACCTAGAAAGCATATATATAGTTACCCATATTTTCAAATATCTAAAAATTACGAGCGTATTATTTGTGTAAGTTTTAAGTAGGAATATATACATACTAGTGTATAATTTAGCTATGTATGTGCTAAATATAGCCTCTATACCCTTTCTCTATATTCTGCAAATACGTTCCCAGTTATCACTAAAAAAATCTATTTAGATGATTGGAAGGTCCTCACCGCCCTTCAACAGGAAGTGGCCTATAATGAAACAGCATAATTCCGTTCAATGAAAAGGGTGAAATGTTGATCAGATGCCGTCCCTCGGTGGAAGCAATATAGCAGTGGAGAGGTATCACAACAAAATGGCTAGAAGCACACTCTGGAATCCAAAAGCCTGAGTTTAACACTTGGCTGTATTTACTATGTGACCTAGACAAATTATTTATGCTCCACTCACTTCAGGTTTCTTATCTTTAAAAAACAATGGTAAGAAAACTAATACGGTTGTTGAGGGAATTAGAGAAACATATTTATAAAGCACCTAGAATAAACCCTGACAATTATGTGGCTCTCAGTACATATTAGCTGACAACACT
Organism: Ailuropoda melanoleuca; assembly: GCF_002007445.2. Lineage (NCBI taxonomy): Eukaryota > Metazoa > Chordata > Mammalia > Carnivora > Ursidae > Ailuropoda > Ailuropoda melanoleuca. The sequence continues at coordinate 65,776,259 of NC_048232.1, forward strand.
ACTACTACTACAAATACTAATTTCCTTCTAGTGTATCACTTTTAGCCAGGGATTCATTCTTCTCAGCCGCATGTGTGCTAAACCCAACTAAGGTGCTGGCTGATAATTAAGATGTTAGCTGGGAACTAAGGTCTGACCTCTCTCAGGGTATTTGCATTTTAAAAGATCCCTCAAAGATAAAATCTTTTTAAAAAAATCCAAAGTAGCGAAACCAGGGTTTCCTGCCTAGCTCAGTTGGTAGAGCTTGAGACTCTTGATCTCAGGGTTGTGAGTTCGAGTGGCATGTTGGGTGTGGAGATTACTTAAAAATAAATTTTTAAAAACAAAAACAAAAAATCCACAAAGAAGTGAAACAAGAATGGTGGAATGACAGATCAGGAGATTAATATTTTAGAGCAGGGGGCCTACTTACCCTGTCTACTTATAAAAGAAACCAGGAGAGGGCAGACAACCAAGAGAACGGCAGGGAAAGTAAGCAAGAGCTAGCAAAGGTTGCTGCCACCTGAGATTTCTAGTTTGCTCCGCTGCCTAGAGCCAAAGCTCACAGACTCTTACTAAGGTAACCCCAAAGGGGCCTCATCACACAAAGATCTAAAAGCTTGGAAGAAAGAAAAGAAAAGAAAAGAAAAGAAAAGAAAAGAAAAGAAAAGAAAAGAAAAGAAAAGAAAAGAAAAAAGGGGCCGATGGGAGTATTTTCTTGACACTTCCTATTTTCCTCCACCCGGGTTAGGAGCACTTCTTTTCATTTGCTAATCCACTGTGGAGAAGCTATGTACTGATTGTTTAGCTTGCAGGTTGGTTATGTAATTTTTAGCAGTATATTCATTTTAAAGAGAGATAACTATCTCTGCATCCTCCGTGTAGAATCTGATAAAATATTACATGTGACTATATACATTAGCAACACAAAAACAGTCATGATGTTTTGAACGAAATCTATATATAAGGATTAAAATGATCTATACTGTCATTTTCTCATACATTTAAAAAATGTTCCACACTTAAAATTCCAATTAATATCTATGAAATGCTTTTTTAAAACCAAGTATGTTATTTTTAAAGACAGATGGATTTATAAATATTCTGAAAGCTTTGTCATTCTTCAGCGCTTAAAGACAAGATTTTTAATTGGTTCAAAGAAAACCATTCAAACTATTTAAACTTTTCATGGCCTATAACTGGGCATTTTTATTTTTAAAATTCCCTGAAGCCATCACTTCTCGGGCTTTTGGCTAAGATCAAGTGTAAAATTCCCTGCAGGAAATATCTAAAGTTTAAGAAAATAATTATATTTGACTTATTGAAAGCTGATTATTTTCCATAGGGTTAACATATAATTAAAGCAATTACAGAACTGAAAGCTAAAATGACCAGAAGAGACAACATTTGATCTTATTAAATATAGTATTTTTAGTTAAAAATTTACATCATACAAAAAGTCAAATCTCACAGGTAAAATATTTAACTTGTTACAGTTCAACAACACAAAATTGCTTATACTTACCACCCAGTGAAGACTACCTGAAATTAATTTTCATTTACTGAAATTATAGCCCTTCGCAACATATAATCCAGGCTTTAAGCATGGAGTAATATCTTTCTGACATCTATTTCACTAGCTCATCCTATTGGCAGAGTTTTAATGGTCAGATCTAGATAGCTGACCACCAAACCTTTCTGAACCAGTCTCAGGCACACTGCAAACTCAGCTGACCTATACATCTTGCCTTCATAGAATTAGTTTCTTTTCCAGTAACCTCTTATTAAAGATAGCATAATATTGTCCAAATACCCAGGCTAGGTTTTTTGGGTTTTGTTGTTGTTGTTGTTTTACTCCTCCCTCCCTCCCATCTTTTCCACTCAAACATTCAATTTGTCACCTATGTATATAAGGTCATCACTCCCCACGTCTTTTCATTTGCAGTTACCATTATATTATGGACTTTATTATATCATTCCTGAGGTACAGCAGTAACCTCCAAACTGGTTTCCAATCATCCAGATTCTCTCTCCTCTACAGTACTATCCTGGCAAATCAATCTTCAAATTTGCTTTGAGCCTTTAACTCTTAAAATCCTCTGTTCCCCTTGGGAACCTGGGTGGCTCAGTTAGTTAAATGTCTGCTTTGGGCTCAGGACATGATCCTGGAGTCCTGGGATTGAGCCCCAGGTCAGGCTCCCTGCTCAGAGGGGAATCTGCTTCTCCCTCTCCTTCTGCCCCTCCCCACAGCTCATATGTGCTCGCTATCTCTCTCTCTCAAATAAATAAAATCCTTAAAAAGACCCTTTGTTCCCCATAGTCCAGGGAAACAGTATATTTCTGAGGTGCTGGCTAGCTCACTTGGTAGAGCATGTGACTCTTCATCTCAGGCTCATGAGTTTGAGCCTCTTGCTTGGTATAGACATTTTTTTTTTTTTAAAGATTTTATTTATTTGACACAGAGAGAGAGCACAAGCAGGGGGAGCAGCAGGAAGACAGGGAGAAGCACGCTCCCCACTGAGCAGGGATCCCAATGCAGGGTTCTATCCCAGGACCCTGGGATTATGACCTGAGCGGAAGGCAGACGCTTAACTGACTGAGCCACCCAGATGTCCCTAGACTTCCTATTCTTTTTTTTTTAAAGATTTTATTTATTTGAGAGAGAGACAGCAAAAGCAGGGGGAGGGGCAGAGGGAGGAGCAGACTCCCCACTAGGCAGGGAGCCTGATGCCGGTTTCCATCCCAGGAAGCTGGGATCATGACCTGAGCAGAAGGCAGATGTTTAACCAACTGAACAACTCAGGCACCCCAGTCCTATAGCTTTTATAGCCATACTGTTTCAGGCTACCAAATTCTTGGCACAATCAATCAACTTGTATTAAATGCAGGTCTTGCTTCAGTTCTCTTTATGACATTTGAATAAATGGTTAAGAATAGGAGATATTGTCCCTCCCTGGCCAAGGGAACTTACCCAACAGTTCGGTGGGTAGGAACTGGATGATTATACAAACACAAGGATTCACATTTGGTACAACCCAAGTCCTTTAAAAGTTAGAGATTTGTTTATTTATTTATTTAAAGTAATGTCTAGGGGAGTGTATGTTCTCTCTCTGCCAAATAAATAAAATCTTAAAAAAAAAAAATTGTTTTAGGCACCTGACTGGCTCAGTTGGTACAGCATGCAACTTTTTTTTTTAAGATTTTATTTATTTGTCAGAAAGAGAGAGTGAGAGAGCACAAGCAGGGGGAGCAACAGGCAGAGGGAGAAGCAGGCTCCCTGCTGAGCAAGGAGCCCAATGGGGGACTCAATCCCAGGACCTTGGGATCATGACCTGAGCTGAAGGCAAATGCTTAACCAACTGAGCCACCCAGGCATCCCCAGCAAGCAATTCTTAATAGAGCATTCACCTTTTTTGGGGGGGAGGGTGACAGGGAGGAGCAGCGGGAGACAGAGAGCAAGAATCTTAAGCAGGCTCCACACACAGTGGGGAGCCCAACACACAGGGTTCAATCTCAAAACTCAGAGATCATTACTTGGGCTGAAATCAAGAGTTAGGAGGCTTAACCCACTGAGCTGAGCCACCCAGAAGACCCTAGAGCATTCAATTCTTGCCTGGTGTCCTGAATTTGAGCCCCATGTTGGGAGTAGAGATAACTTACAAATAAAACCTTTTTTTTTTCATTAAGTAGGCCTCAAACCCAGCATGAAGCCCAATATGGGGCTTGAACTCACAACCCTGAGATCAAGACCTGTGCTGATATCCAGAGTTGGAGGCTTAACGGATTGAGCTACCCAGGCACCCCAAAATAAAATCTTTAAAAAAATAAAAAATAATAAAATAAACAAATAAAAAAGTTAAAAAAGATTATTTTAAGTTTTAGTAGGGTATGTAGTGACCCTTTAAATAAATATTTGTGCTCCAAATACAAATATTACTAAAAGCTACAAAAATCACTGAAAAATTAAAAAGGTAGCTAATTTTTTCTTCAAAAATTAGTATTCCAGGGCACCTGGGTGGCTCAGTAGGTTGATCATCTGCCCCAGCTCAGGTCATGATCTCAGGGACCTCCGACTGAGCCCCAAGTGTGGCTCCCTGCTCAGCCGGAAATCTGCTTCTTCCTCTCCCTCTGCCCCTCCTTCCCACCACTCTCTGCTCACGCTCCCTCTCTAATAAATAAATAAAATGTTTTAACAAATTAACATTCCACTATAAATTTGTTACCCTCAACATGATCTTTTCAGCTGACCACTCCCTTTCCACCTATTTTATCTTAAGACACTTACAACGAAAGAAAACATGGAAAGGTACAATATTGTTACAAGCTTTGGAAATTCCTACAGGAGATCAGTTACTAAAGGTCAGTCACATAAAAGTCATCTCGATCTTCTAGTCATTGCAATTAGTAGCACAATTTTCAGATTCTTTGCTTTAAAACATATGTTTTTATGAAAGACAGGAAGTTACCAGAAAAATAAACACACAATAGCCAAACTAATTACTATTTTAAAAAGTGACACAGAATGAGGGATCTGGCTAATAAACACTCCTAAAAACAGTCTTTATTTTAAAATCTGAATAGATGCTAAAATAATATTATGCTTTATTAAGAAGCTTCCACCTTTTCATAGCTCATACTTAAATAATCATCATTATATAGTTCCTAGTGTGTCTCATAGCAGAGTTTTACACATTTTTAAAAATTGTTTAAAAGTCTTGAAAGACCCCAAGATCAATCTAAACTCCTTAAAATGGCCTATAAGAGCCTTCGAATTGTGGCACAATACGTACTTTCCTACCTTCATTTATAACCAGCCACTTCCCACACATCTTTTGTTAAAATGTTTTTATACACAGATAACCACATTGTGAATAAGTTCAGTTTTTTAAAACTTTCCATAACTGGGATATTTACTACTGTTTCATAGGAAATGGGTGTGCACATTTTATATAAATACTTATATACACTCTACTTCAGTTAAAGAAAAAACATATGTACCACTGGGCATAAAGAATAAATATTTAGGGGTGCCTGGGTGGCACAGTGGGTTGAGAGAGGGATTCTTGGTTTCAGCTCAGGTCATCTCTGGGTGGTGGGATCCAGCTCCACCCTGGGCTTTGCGCTCAGCGTGGAGTCTGCTTAAGACTATCTCTCCTTCTGGGGCACCTGGGTGGCACAGCGGTTAAGCGTCTGCCTTTGGCTCAGGGCGTGATCCCAGCGTTCTGGGATAGAGCCCCACATCAGGCTCTTCTGCTATGAGCCTGCTTCTTCCTCTCCCACTCCCCCTGCTTGTGTTCCCTCTCTCGCTGGCTGTCTCTATCTCTGTTGAATGAATAAATAAATAAAATCTTTAAAAAAAAAAAAAGACTATCTCTCCTTCTGTCCCTCTGTCCCTCCCCGCTGTGTGTGCTTTCTGTCTCTAAAATAAATCTTAAAATCAGCTTTATCGAGAACCTCCTAGAAGGATGGATATTAAAGAGCTGGCATATGTTGAATTTTAACAAAGTTAATTCTTACAACAAAACTTAACTTTTTTTAAAAAAAAGATTTATTTATTTATTCATTTATTTGAGGAGGAAGAGACAGAGGGAAAGGGAGAGAGAAACCCAAGCAGACTCCATGCTAAGCGCGGAGCCCCACGCAGGGCTGATTTCACCCAGAGATCACAACTTGAGCCAAAATCAAGAGTCGGCTGTTTCCAACTGAGCCACCAAGGCGCCCCACAAAACTTAATTTTCTTTCAACAGTACCAAATAACCTAAACAGATCCTCTAAACGCTATTAAAAGTAGGAAGATTTGTTATTTTCCATAATAAAAGATAGGAGGAAATGTAAATTTCAATAGGAAGTAGGCCTTAAGAATTACTAGCTACCACAATCTTTGCATGTATTTGGATAAGAATAAAAATAACTTTATCCACAGTGATTAGGGCAAACCCTACCTAGTCCTTATGAACAGTTTCCAAAATACCATTTATTTCATTTAACTACCACAGTACCCTGTGCTCTTAGGTGTTTGCAAAATGCCAAGGGTCAAGCATAGTGGCTGGTACAAAGGATTTCAAAATTCTGAAGGAAGAAATTATTGAGCGGATACAATGAACTCCCTTCTCCCTCTTAGGTATGCTAACATGTCTATGATGTGCTTTGGCACCTCTTCTTGTCAATTATGATGTTATTTCCTTTTCTTTATCCCTAGAAAGGCCCTGGTTATTCTTTCTTCCTCTGGAGATCTGGAATCTGTAATTACCCTGATCTCGCTTGAAACTCCTCATTAAACAAGAGAGATACCCGTTAACCCTGGACCTTCTTCATGTCTCTAACACTGCCTCCCCCAAAGCACAGAGATTGAATCTAGTTGATGATGTTCTAAGAAAAAGGTCCTGGAAAGCAAGTTCTGCTACCAGGTTATTTGATTTTGTCACTCATCACTACTTTTAAGTATTTCAATCACAGGCAATTCCATTCCGAAATATTTATTATTAATGTCACGCCACCATACGTATACATCAATCTACTGCTAACTTCATAACAATGGGGGAAATGTTCACAAAAAGATTGAGCATTCTAGTATGGGTCTAGAAAACAGAGTTCAAATACTTTGTGTAAAATGCCTAGACTATCATTCTAGCACATTCATGACTTGGCCTACCAAGTATAAATAAGCTTTTCCTATGGTATATAGAACACTAAAAATGAATTCTTTATAATAAAGTTTTATGGTATCTGAAAATGGTGTGAAAAACAAATGTACTTCAGTAATCTTAATCATTCCCAGAAAGCCAGTATTATAAAATCCTCCTGTATTTTAGTCACCTATTTAGGTTGGGCCTAATCGCAAAACTGTCCCCCATTACTGAATCCAAATAATGACTGGGCCCACATTTCCTACCTTGATTAGACTCTTAAACCTGTGCCCTAGTATCTCTCTAATCTCCCTCAACCAGACAATTCCAATAGAATCTGGCAACCATGTTTGTTCTGCCTAACATTACAGGAAGGAGAAAAACTTCAAAGCACCCTTTTTCGGCCACCAAGAAGCCAAGATACTGCCTTTTTCTGTATCTCTGTACCATTCAAAAACACAATTCAACAAACATTTATAGGGGGTTTTCCTCCATGTTAAGCAGATAGGTACTAGGGATACAAACAAAATACAATCAGGCTCTGCCCTCAAACAGCCCAATGAGCAGAAAATCCTCTTATGTACCACCAATGCTATAATACTCAATAAGATTCAAGTACGTAGAGGAAAAGTTTGGTAGAGGATACATACAATAACTTATTCCTCTCTTTTTGTAGTAGAAAATGAAGAATCTGTGAGAAAGGGGTGTAAAGGCAATTAAATAGAAACAACATGTCAAATATTTAACCCAAATCTTCAACAGATTTTCCATTTTAAGTATTCCAAAAAGTGTATCATTGTATAGTATACTCAACACAGATTCACTTACCACTTAAATGTTTTTAAGCTAAAATGTCTGGGACAATTCATATTTGGAATAAAAACAAGATAAATGTTCAATCAAAACAGCCAAAAAAACTTCAACTTTCTATAATGTATGCATCGAACTCTTTGTAAAATATTAGAATATCTCTAAATTTCAATACGGATAATCTACAATGAAAAATTCTAGATTGAAAAATCTGCCATCCATTGCAAAATTAATGGCTAGTACACAAAATGAGAAATCAGAGCAGGGAGGAGAGAAGCTAAACAAGTCAAAACGTTAAAAATCTCTTTAAATTCTAGGGGTGGGGGAAATTAAATAAAAATCTCTTTCAAATCCCAAGATGCTAAATTAAGGATAAAAAGATTAAGGTTCTGAGAATACAAAGTTTTCCCCTCTTTCAAGAAAACTAAATATTGAATCTCACTGAGATTATGAAATATTCTATAAACATGTGCTTAACTCAAGTTTGGCTTTCTGAATTTGATCACAGTGAACGGCCAATTCTTTTTCCTTGTTTACACTGAATACTGGTTTTAAGGACAACTCAAAATGGAATTCCAGGCCCAATGTTACCAACCCCCCTACTTTTTCCCCACAGGCAGCTACTTCACAGATAATAAGGAATTCAAGTGCAGGGCCTGAAGGTCCTATTTCCATGCTAATTTCACAATCCCGTTACTTGCAAGATATGACCATTAGAATTTAAGAGTGGGGGAAATCGGGAGGGCTTAAGGACAAAGCAACTCTCCTAAGACTTGCTGAATTGTTCACTTCCAAAATTAAAACTGCAAGAAATTACCCAGTTACCAGTAGAATTTACAATAGCTCAAACTTGCTTGAAATAATTACCACGTTTCACTTTCTTTTTTATTGGGGGTAGGGGCAGGAGGAGGGTGTCCTACCACCTCTTAAACTTGAGCATTTTTTTCTTCTAATGCTGACACATTTCTTTTGCCTCAGAATGAGTTTAGCCTATTAGCATTCTTTCCCCGAAGGCCAGCGGTGATGGTTTAAGAAGCTGGTATTCAAAAATCCTAAGTGTCTCTAAGTGGCAGCAGGTGGTTGCAACGTTGGGACCGGATCGAAGGAGGGATGGCAAGCCATTCCTCGCAAACGGAGGACTAGAAACTGCCCTTCCAAAGCCTCCCAGGGGGCTTGGAACATCACTTGGCAGCAATCGGAGCAGGGGTAGGATGAGGTTTTATCTCGACAGTACCAGTTCTGCAGAGCGCCTCAGCGCGCATCAGATTCGCGATCACATCTCCTCAACGCTCCCGAACGCCGGAGGGCACATCTCGCCCTCTGCATCCCCGAAAAGTCTTGCTATTTCGCCCCTTTTCCCAACTCGTCCCCCTCCAGCCCAGCGCGGAGCGGCTATGTGATGACCCTGGCCACAGGGACGGGGCTCCTCGCAGCATCTCTGGGCACTCATGTGGTGGCCGGCCACCAGGACGCCGGCCAGGGCATCTCACAACCCACCGAAACTTCCCAGAGGCGCCAATTCTAAATTCGCTGGACCCGCCGCCGCTGCCACCGCCTCCTCCGCGCGCCCCTGGGCTCGCTCCCCTCAGTCCGTCCGCAGCCTCCCTCTCCCTCCCTCAGGGACCACCCTGCGTCCTGCGCGTCGGGAAAACGCCGCCAGGTGCCTCCCGGCCCTGGGGGCTCCAGTTGGACCTCCGTTCGCGCAGAGACCCGCTTCGGCCAACCGCTTCAGCCGCGCGCCCGTCACGCACACTCACCAGCCCGAGCCGGAGCGGCCATCTTTGCGCTCACCCCCGGACCCCCGCCCCCGGGTTCGGTAAGGGCAGCGGCGGCGGCGGTGGTCCCGTTGAGCGTATACGTCAGTGGTGACGCCGCGCCAGCCCGCCCCCTGCGCCGTGGGAGTGCTGGGGGTGCAGCTTCGCTCGGCGACTGTCTCCAGGCTGCTGGAGCCCGCCTGAGGGGCAAGCGGCGCCTGGGCTTCCCGTCGGCGTCAGGGGATGGGCTCTCCCTGGCCTGCATGTGAGTCTGCGTAGACAGTAGCAGCTTCCTCCCAAAGCAGGCTTCGCACCTGTCCTCACCGTCGGGGCCTCGGAGGGTATAGCCAGTTTAGCACGACTCTGTGAGATGTAAAATATTCCACGGGCGTCGGTACTCCGCCACTGCACTTCTGCGACTCACACAGCGTCAAATTGTTTGGCAGAGACGCTCGCCAATTCCATTATCTTCAAAATCAGCGCAAATTAACTGGTGTAGAAATTCTTCGAGAAAACGTTTTCTTTCCGAGGAGCAACCTAGGTGTGAGCTCAAAGGCATCTCCTTGAATTCGGCTTCCTCAGACAGCAGTTGGACAAGTAAAGTTCCAGAATGGGACACTTGTTGAGAAATAAATTTAAGAGACACCGAAAAGACACCTCTGTTCAAAATGACTTAACCTAAAGTTGTCAATTTACCTGAAATTGCCAAATGAAAAGACACTGGCTTTGTAAGGAGAGGTAGAAGTAGCAAGACAAACGTGCCAAGTCAATAACACATCAGTGGAGTACATTATCTTGCAATATATAAGGCAAGGTATAAAATTGTTCTTATCTTTTAGTCAACAACTACTTCGGGGAATATATTTTGATGGTATAACCTGGAGAATAAAAATCAGCACACAAAGGTATTCATAGTATATTATCTAAACAAAAATTTGAAGAGAAATGGCTAATTAACATCTGGCATATTAAGGGAAATCTTATGTAGATAACAAAATGGCAACAGTCTAATCAATATTTTAAAAATACCAAATAATGGGGGCGCCTGGGTAGCGCAGTCGTTGGGCGTCCGCCTTCGGCTCAGGGCGTGATCCTGGCGTTCTGGGATCCAGTCCCACATCGGGCTCCTCCGCTGGGAGTCTGCTTCTTCCTCTCCCACTCCCTGCTGTGTTCCCTCTCTCGCTGGCTGTCTCTCTGTCATATAAATAAAAAAAATCTTAAAAAAAAATACCAAATAATGTACATGAAGGTTCAACTGCATAAAATGTTGTTATGCACATAAAAATTATACCTAAGGAATGAATTTTCATAGTTTAATATTCCTTTCATTTTTTTCCCTCGTACTTAAGTGTGTAATAATTCTTTATAATTCAATTCTGTCCCCTGTGTATTCCTCCCATTCAAAACACATCAACCATGGTCTTGTAATCTTTCTCACCACCTTAATTTCTAAAATGCCCTAAATGTATTCATTACATGAGAGTCTCTCTTTAGAGGAAGTATTTCATCTAAGTATTTCTGGCATACAATATAGTTTTCCCTGCATTTCCTAGAAAGCAAAATATAAGTTCAAAACCCTTGCTCTCCTTTTTTAATGAATATAACCGTTCTGGAAGGTCTTTGGCAAATACTAAGAATCTACCACTGCCGATCTAGTAATTTTACTTTTAGGAATACGAAGAATTTCTACCTGAGACCCCGGCAACTTAGAAGGCTGTTCATCTCAGTGTTACTAAGAATAGTGAAAACCAGAAACAAACTAACTGTTCAGCACTATGGGAAAGATTAAGTATATCCGATATATTCATAGGACAGAATATTATATAGTCATCACAAATTTTATTTTTGGGGGTGCCTGGCTGGCTCAGGTGGCAGAGTGTGTGATTCTTAATCTTGGGGTTGTGAGTTCAAGCCCCACGTTCAGCACAGAGATTACTTTCAAAAAAATCTTATTTTCAAAAAATATTAAATGAAGGATATATAGGTCAAGCCAACTGTACTTGCCATTCCTATTCTTCTGAGAATCCTTCTTCATAAATTATCTTATTGAATTATATGACCCCTTCTCCCTCTTTTCAAGAGGTTTTTAGGCTGGGACAGACACCAGACCCAAGACGTATCAATCTGTAGGAAGCTCTTTCAAAGCTCTCCTTGGGGCTCAGTCAGTGGAGCATGTGGCTCTTGATCTTGGTGTTGTGCGTTCAAGCCCCATGCTTGGTATAGAGATTATTTAAAAACAAAATCTTAAAAAATAACTAGCTAAATAAATAAAAGCTCTTCTCAGGGGCGCCTGGGTGGCACAGCGGTTGGGTGTCTGCCTTCGGCTCAGGGTGTGATCCCAGCGTTGTGGGATCGAGCCCCACGTCAGGCTCCTCCTCTATGAGCCTGCTTCTCCCTCTCCCACTCCCCCTGCTTGTGTTCCCTCTCTCACTGGCTGTCTCTATCTCTGTCAAATAAATAAATAAATAATCTTTTAAAAAAAAAGCTCTTCTCAAACACTGTACAAGGTGAAAGCAGTTGAGGTTAATTGAATAATATTTAAAGGCAAGCAGTGGACACAAGGCAGCAAGAGCCATAAGGGAGCAAAAGCCATAAGTAGGATATAGGGAGTAACAGCTGAGTTAAAAAGAAAAAGCAGTACCTGGGGTCTTCAGATTCTGCATAGAATGTCTTAGATTCCAGGAGCCTGTAAAAATAACTAAAAGCAAAAATTAAAAGCAGGATGCAAAAATGTGCATATTGTATTTTAAAATACATATGTATATACTATTCACCTTGAACAACACATACATCAACATTTTAATAATGGTGGTAAGATTGCAAGTGAATTTTTTAAGGTATTATTTTTAAGTAATCTCTCTGCCCAATGAGGGGCTTGAACTTAGAACCCCAGGATCAAGAGTTACACGTTCCACTGACTGAGCCAGCCAGATGCCCCTCAAGTGATTTTTATTTTCTAAATTTTCTGCAATAATCATAATTTTTTAAAAGTGTTTTAAAGAGTTAAATAGAATGAAGATCATCAATAGTAAAAAATAGTAATCAGAAAATAAGTAGCATGTGGCCAAAGTGATAGCAGTAGTTCAAAGAATTTCCTGAGATCATAAATGACTTCAAGGAAAAGATGGGTACTTAGGCCGGGTCTTTTAAGGACTAAGATGATTTGACTAAATGAAGAGAAGAAGGTGCAATGGGAAGATAACAAAACAAGGGCAGGTTGAGTAAGGCATAGGAGGAGGGTACTGAATAGATGCTCTCAATAAAAGGTCTTAAAAGACAAAGATGTAAGATGGGGACAGGTGCTGGAGATAAATTATCTGGAGATTATCGTTAATTGTGTTAATAATTAAAGCTAAGTAATGAGATTGTAGCTTAGCCTTATATGTATTTATTGTTATTACTATTTATTCAACTTTGAAAATTTCCTCAGCTACCATTTTATTCTGGGTCTTAACAACCTAGACCTAAATTATGGCGTTGTCTAGCCTATTTCCTGAACTCCCAGAACGGCTATTGCAATAGAGAGGTTTTTCTCACGTAATTTTCCTATTTGCTTTACACCCATCTCATGAAATCGAAGCTTTTTGGTATAACAAAGGGAAAAAAAAGTCTTCTTCCCTTCACACGTCATCAAAGGCTTCCCCAAATTTACCTATTATAACCTCAAAATCAGTCTTCTCCCTTAACGGCCTTTGACTGCTAGTTCAGTCTCTTTATGGTCTCACACACTTCAGGCACTTCCCACCTTTAAATCAGGGCAGATGTTTATCTTCGAAGTAGAAGGCCCTCCAACTTTCAGTCCTGCAAATCATTACAATCAATCTCTTTCAGAGCTGGCCTAAGCTCTCACCTCCTGGAAATTGCTTTCCGAGTAACTAGGCTTTCAGATCCCCATCCCCCACCCACCTCCCAATTCATTATTATGCAGTCACAGCTTTTGTTCTGAGTTCCACGCTTGGTTCTCTCTTTGCATTGTAACCCCTTTGGGGACAAGGAATGTGCACTTGCTCCGCCTGTGTGTCTCTCTACAGCTCTTAGTATACTGCTGGCCAAAAATACTCTTAAAATGCTTAATGAATTAACAAAATTAGATGCTCCCTTGCATAATATGGGATTGTGGAAATGATGTGAAGGGGTTTCCCTTGTTTCCACAGTCCCCACACTGGGAGAAATGGCAATTTGCCCTTTTTCTAAGGTAAGTAGACAGTTTCCTAACAAGATAAAATTTTAATGACTCTGCTACCTCAATTCTGACGCCATATCCAACTTCTAAAGTGGGTAGAACGCAAGCCTGTTGTTTCTTGGATCCTGAGGGAGTGAATGAATTAAGGAAGACAAAGCACTGCAAATTTTGTTTAACCTTAGAGCTGCTTTTTAATCTTTGTGCTGATTTTCAGAATTTACTATTCTCGTCTCATGAAAATGAGAAATATCTTAGGAATCCTGATTGTCAATTAAAGAATTTAGGAGCTTGTTAACTTTGAGGAAACTACTTACAAGAATTTTCAGAGCTTGTTAGACTAAATGTTCCTATCAATAATTTTAAGGTTATGAAAGATTCATTTGACAAATATTTTTTGGACACCTATGTGCCTGGCATCATGCTAGCCACTGAGATGTCCATGACCATCATTTCAATGGTAGGAAGAGATAAAGGATTTAATGGAGAAAACGGGTAAAGAAAATACTAAAGGACTCAGACCTAAAGTTTGATTAAGGTGTAGCAACACCCTGCAGTTGATTTTTTTAAAATAGAGTGACCCACAGAACCTTAAATTTGAGGCAAATACATAAGAAAAGAATTGAGAGAGTAATATTGAGATAGAATGGCAGATGACAAAATATGGTCTTAGTAAGTGACCATATAGATGGAAGAAAATGAGCAGAAAGAAATGGCTTTAGAATTAGCCTTTTTAAATTCTCTCTTTTTTTTAAGTAGACTCCATCTCCAATGTGAGGCTTAAACTCATGACTTTGAGATGGAGAGTCACATGCTCTACCGTTTGAGCCAATCAGGCACTTTTTTTATTTAGTTATTTTTAAAGATTTTATTTATTTATTTATTTGAGAGAGAGAGCGCAGAAGGAGGAGCAGAGGGAGAGGGACAAGTAGGCTCCATGATGAGCAGGGAACCCGATGCAGGACTCAGTCCCAAGAACTCAGGATCATGACCTGAGCCTAAGGTAGACACTTAACTGACTGAGCCACCCAGGGGTCCATTGTGTCTCCTTTTAATATCTTCTCCATCTCCACGCTACTTAGTTTTTTCAAGTATCCACAGACTGCTGTGGCTGGGGCTTTATGTCAGTCTATCAGGGCTTTTCTCTCTTTTTTCCTATCAAAATGCTTTCCATTTTGTTAGTGTTTAGTAATGTTTTTTGCATTTGTCTCTAAGACTATTTATAATGGACTTCCTGTAGACACCAAGTATGGGATTTCTAAAATGAGATTTTAGAGGTGCCTGGCTGGCTCAGTCGATGGAGTGACTCTTTTTTTTTTTTTTTTTTAAGATTTTGTTTCTTTTTTTGNAGTGTGTGAGCACAAACAGGGATGGGGGGAAAGGCAGAGGGAGAAACAGGTTTCCTGCTGAGCAGGGAGCCCAATGCCGGGCTCTCAATCCCAGGACTCTGAGATCATGACCTGAGCCAAAGGCAGATGCTTAACTGACTGAGCCACCCAGGCGCCCCGTAGTGTGTGACCCTTGATCTCAGAGTTGTGAGTTTGAGCCTCACATTGGGTGTAAAGATTACTTAAAAATCTTTTAGTAAATAAATTAAATAAATAAATATAAAAATAAAATGAGATTTTAAGCATTGCTAGATGTTTTCTTAAGCTTAGATACCTTTCTAAGGATAAGTTAAGGATGGGTGTGTGTATAATGATATAAGATGTTTATCTACTTATAATCACAATGTATGACAGTTTACATATTTTTAGTTCTTTAAATGTGTTGCATGTTTTATTTCTATTTCCTCTGTAAAGTTAGGAAAATAGTATCTGTCCAGTGTTCCTTACAAGGATGTTTTAAAGATCAAATGAATTTTTGCACCCTTCCTAAAGTGTAAAGAGAAAGTAAATGTATTCATCATTATTATTTCTCTCAGGATTATTACTATCCTGTAAAGTTTCCTGTGATCAGGAACCAAGTTTTGTTCATATTTATAAACCCTTAAACTGAGTTTTACTTCTGTACTAAAGTAATAGTTAACTGGACAATAAATTTGTGTTTCAAATTAGTTACAGTACTCTGAGAAACACGTAGAAAAAAGTTTTAGACTCCCTTTCTCATAGCAAGCAAGGAAAGGATCTGGAAAAGTATAGAGAGAAAGGAAAAGGATTAGACTTGGAAATTTTAACTTTAAAGCTAGTAAACCATGTCAAAAAGATACTGAAAGTGCCTTTCATGAGGGAAAGTAATCTTTTTTTTTTTTAAGTTAATTAAGTAATCTCTATACCTAATGTGGGGCTCAAATTCATGGCCCTGAGATCAAGAGTTGCTTGTTCTTCCAACAGAGCCAGCTAGTGATCTTTCATGAGAAAGATTATTGAGGTACCTAAATTTTATTTTATACTCTGTACATGTTTTTAAACCCATTTCTTAGAAAAAGAAAAAGAAAAAGAGGGGCACTGGGTCGCTAAGTGGGTTAAGCGGCTGCCTTCCTCTTGGTCATGATCCCAGGGTTCTGGGATTGAGCCTTGCACCAGATTCCCTGCTCAATGGGGAATCTGCTTCTCCCTCTCTCTGCCTTTCCACTGACTCATGCTCACTCTCTCTCAAATAAATAAAATATTTTAAAAAAAGAATAAGAGGGGTGCCTGGGTGGCACAGCGGTTAAGCATCTGCCTTCAGCTCAGGGCGTGATCCCGGCGATCTGGGATCGAGCCCCACATCAGGCTCTTCCGCTATAAGCCTGCTTCTTCCTCTCCCACTCCCCCTGCTTGTGTTCCCTCTCTCGCTGGCTGTCTCTATCTCTGTCGAATAAATAAATAAAAAATCCTAAAAAAAANTCTCGCTGGCTGTCTCTATCTCTGTCGAATAAATAAATAAATAATCCTAAAAAAAAGAAAAAAAAGAAACCTCTTTAAAAAAAAAAAAGAATAAGAAAAGTATAGGTGGTTAACCATAATTATTTGTATAATTATTTACATCTTCCCAAACCATTTGGAAATTGAAATCCTTTACTGTGGCAAAAAGCCAGAAAGCTGAATATAAAGCAGCAATCAATGTAATAGAGTATTACATCATATTAAGGAAACCTCATACTGTAGTTTCAGGATATATGCATGGAATAAAAAAAAAGCTAACAATTCTGGGGTGCCTGGATAGCTTGGTAGGTAGAGCATGTGATTCTTGATCTTGGGATTGTAAATTTGAGCCCCACATTTTGTGTAGGGATTACTTAAAAATAAAATCTTGAAAAAAAAAAAAAAGCTAACAATTCTTCATGTGCAAGAACTAGGATGATCACCCTCTTGGTGGCAGTCATTGGTTTAGCTATCTATTATTGTATGTAAGCCTCTTGCTCAGTTAACCAGAGATGAATGGAGTTCTAGAAAGCCACATTTCCACAGGAGATTCTTTTTTTTTTTTTTTTTTAAGATTTTATTTATTTATTTGACAGAGAGAGAGACAGCCAGCAAGAGAGGGAACACAGGCAGGGGGAGTGGGAGAGGAAGAAGCAGGCTCCCAGCAGAGCAGGGAGCCCGATACGGGGCTCGATGTGGGGCTCGATGTGGGGCTCGATCCAAGGACCCTGGGATCATGCCCTGAGCCAAAGGCAGACACTTAACGACTGAGCCACCCAGGTTCCCCTCCACAGGAGATTCTTAAAGGGAAAGGAGGTTGTATGTAAGACAGATAGCCTACGTCTATTTCATTTTATTTTTGGTCCTAAAACTAGTGTTTACAGAACTAAGCAGAACACACGCTTGATAGAGGTTTCTTAATTTTTAAACTAGGCATATGTCTCCTGATCTTTAGAAAAATAATAAAGGATGAATCAATCAGTAGAAAACAAAAGGTAACATAAAGGAGGTCTTTTTAGCAACAATGAAGTTTTCTTTCATCTATTTGCATGAAAACTCTAAAAACTCTAAAATGTCTCAGGATTGATCACAGAAGGAAACTTGTATAAATTTACTATTTACTTATAAATTACTATTTACTTATGAAATTATTTCTTCTTTTCATGAAAATGAATGATAGTATTAAAGAATGACTTAAACATTTAACTTACTTGCTTATACTTAAAACATTTTACTGTATTAAGACAAAACTGGTTTAATATTATCATTAGTTAATCACAAAATTAAGCTGGGCAAAAAGATTTATAATTTTGACTAGTCTCATTATGAATAATTTTTGTTTAATACTGGTGTACATGTAATGAAGAGTAAGGTTATTCCTACAAAAAGTCCTATAAAGTGTGCCTCTGATGTGTTGGTGTGATGGGATGCCAAGAAAAACCAAGCTTCCTTTGCTTTGTTATGAGAGTCAGAAATACCTATATCATTAAAACAGTTTAAGACCCCAACTTAAAATGCAAATCTGGGGGGCTCCTGGGTGGCTCTGTCAGTTAAGCAGCTGACTTTGGTCAGGTCATGATCCCAGTGTCCTGGGATGGAGCCCTCCATTAGGCTCCCAGCTCAGTGGGGAGTCTGCTTCTCCTTCTGTCCCTCCCCCTGCTCAAGCTCTCTCTCAAATAAGTGAATAAAATCTTTAAAAATAAAATAAAATGCAAATCTGGGAGGGGATAATTTGTTCAGCTCCTATCAGTTTGTTTGTTTGTTTGTTTTTTCCAAGCAATATCCACATCCAACATGGGGCCTAAACCCAGGATCACAAGGTCAAGAGTTGCATGCTCCTTGACTGAGTTAGCCAGGTCCCTCAAGCTCCGATCAGTTTTAATACTTTAATGCAAATCAGTGAATTAGGTAAGTTAATAGTGCTCTGAAAATAATGGGAAATAGGTTTTTAAATTTGGGGATGATGGGGAAAATGAGAAACATGCATAGATATTATGTTGCCTCTGAGAGGTCTGATCAAGAGTGGAACAACATCAGGATGCTCACTGGGTTTTTGGGGAAAAAGACGGAATCTGAATGAACAAAAACATTTTTTCTTAAGATGAATGCCAGTTAGGAAGTCCAAAACTTTAAATATCTCTCAGAAATCTAAGAATTATTTTTTCGTAATCAAAGCTGAGCTTAAGAAAAACAAAAAAACCTTTTTTTTCTTTTTTTCTTTCTTTTTTTAGATTTTATTTACTTATTTGACAGAGAGAGAGGCAGCGAGAGAGGGAACACAAGCAGGGGGAGTGGGAGAGGGAGAAGCAGGCTTCCTACTGAGCAGGGAGCTCGATGTGGGGCTTGATCCCAGAACGCTGGGATCATGACCCAAGCCAAAGGCAGACGCTTAACGACTGAGCCACCCAGGCACCCCCAAAAAACCTTTTCTACAAGTCATTTAACCTTCATGTGTCTCAACTTCTCTATCTGAAAATGAGAATTACAAAACTGACTCAGCAGAATTCACATTGTTTTGAGGATTATGTGAATGCTGTTGTAAATTGTGAAGTACTACATGAATTCAAAGTAAAAAAAAATTTTAAAGATTATTTATTTATTTGTCAGAAAGAGGGAGAGAGAACACAGCAGGGGGAGCGGCAGGGAAAGGGAGAAACAGGCTCCTCGTTGAGCAAGGAGCCCCATGTAGGACTTTATTCCAGGACCCTGGGATCATGACCAGAGCTGAAGGCAGACGCTTAACCAACTGAGCCATCCAGGTATCCCTCAAAGTAAAATTTAAGTACAAAAGGGGGAGGTGTGCCTGGGTGGCTCAGTCGGTTGGGTGGCTGCCTTCAGCTCAGGATTTATCTCAGGGTCCTGGGATCGAGCCCTATATCTGGCTCCCTGCTTAGCAGGAAGTCTGCTTCTTCCTCAGTCCTTCCCCCTGCTCATTCTCTCTCTCCCTCTCTCTCTCAAATAAATAAAATCTTTAAAATAAAAAAAAAGGATAAAGTATAACTTCTTTAAAAAAAAAGGTGGGGTGGGGGATGGGGTAACCAGGTGATGGGTATTAAGGAGGGCACGTGAATTGTTGAACACTACATCAAAAACTTATGATGTACTATATGCTGGCTAACTGAACATAATAAAAAAAATTTAAAAATAAAGCCTAAAAAATAAAATTAAAAAGATGGATAAATGATCTTTCTACATAATTTACAAATTTTATATTGACACTAGTAAAAATCAGAATTGCACTATTCCTATTAGCTGCTACTGTGTGTAACAGAGATGTAATAAAATTTTTAAATGATAATCGTTCCCAATAAATGTTAGGTATCATATCTTACTATGTGAGGTACTTGGTTGCTAAGCTTTTCTGCTGCTGCTTCCATTTCTTTGTTCTCTTCCTTTTCACTGGCTCCTAAACCTCTGCTTTCAAACATGCAGTTTTCCACGTCTTGAAAGAAATTGCCTGACTTATAGCTTCTTGTCTTAGCCACTTTATTTCTCTTCTCCCTTATATCAACAACAAAAATCTTGGATCAGTAGATCTTAGTGGCATAGAGATAGTTGCCATGAAACCATGTTTCATCACAATCACTAAAAATTCATTTTCCTTCAGTCTCCTGTTTAGTTATATGGCTTGCCTCACCCTGCCTACTTTACTTATCATTTCTTTCTTTTTTTTTTTTTTAAAGATTTTATTTATTTATTTGACAGAGATAGAGACAGCCAGCGAGAGAGGGAACATAAGCCGGGGGAGTGGGAGAGGAAGAAGCAGGCTCAT
>NC_048232.1:65796276-65961253 GCF_002007445.2 Ailuropoda melanoleuca
CCAGGCGCCCCTACTTACCATTTCTTAATTCATCATCAGTGTTCTCTGTACCATTATAACCTCAATGATTTTATATATTGTCAACCACTAATAGAACATTGTGTGAGTTAGAACCATGGCAACAAGTCAGTCTCAATAATTGTTTTTCTCAACCCTAAAACTTTCTGTAAATGAGAACTATAAAAAGCCTAGAAATAGAAGTCCTTCTCTGATTTAGAAAAATCATCATGACTTTAAGGTAGTGATTGGTGGATACAAACTGTTGAAAACCCCTGGTTTATACCTGCCATCTTCCTCTCATTTATTTTTTTCCTTAGTCGCCTGCAGTCACCTTATTCCTTGGAAAATGTTCATTTAAAACAAGCTCCCCAACAATTCCTTTCTTGTCAAATTCAAAAACCATTGATATTCCTTCACCCTTTGCTAAATTTGATCACCCTTTCCTTCTTAAAACACACTCCTAGTTTTTATTCTAAGTCCTGTTCGTGATCCCGTATGCATCAGGACAGAACTAGATCACTGGCTGCTGCCGCTCCTGCTACTACTCTTCCTGCTTTTACTTGGTAGTTAGCTTGTATTCACTGCTTATAGTTCTCCCAGTTGTCCTAAGAAGGTCAGTATTATTATCCTCATTTTACAGCTGAGGAGGAAACATGCTCTGGATTTAATCAGCTTGCTCAAATTCAGACATCAGAGCAGGATCCACTCTGGGAGGTGTTAGATTTAGCAATGGAAAGGAAGACCTTTTCTTAACTGGATCACAGCATGCTCTGTTCCCAATGTTTAGAAAAAGTAGAGCTTGTTTGTTTTATTGCATTTATATATAGTTTGAGGGAGTACTGTACTTCATTTGTGAAGATAACATTTTAAGAAGTTTTTTTCCCCCGGCTCATCCATCCACAGTTTTATTAAGTGCTATTTGAATTCAGTTTTCACCAAGATCAAAGAAGTTGGATAGGTAGCAAGTTGTGATAGGTTGATTTTTTTTCTCCTTTTCAGGTTAACTGGCTCCTGTAGGAATGGAAATACAACTTTGGATTCATTTAGTCTAGGCAATGTTCTATCCACATACGCTAAATTGTGAAGTATAGTTATCAGAATTTGATGGATGACAACATAAATTTTAAATTAAGCTGTATAGTATAATTTGGTCAACTTTTGACTGAGTGGATTTTATTGAAACCTTTGTAGTGATATGGTAGGATTTAGATATATTAGTTACATACGTATTTTGTTTTCTCAAGTAAATGCATAGCAGTATAAACTAGCTACAAAAGATTTCCTTAATGTTTTTGTTGGCATGTCAGTGTTAACAATTGGGACTTGAGTGTTTTAGGTTTCATCTGAAGTTAGTGGTTCAAATACAACAATAAATGGTTTTCATGGTTGTCATCTTTGATTAATGTAATATTAAACCTCTTGAGTAAATTACACCACTACTTTTGTTTTTCGACTGACAGATTTGAAAAATAATAAGACAGAGTATCTGAGAAATGCATTAAATGTACGTATAGACTTTGATTTTTTCATTTAAGATATTCTTACCTTTTTCAAAGGCATTTGACTTTCTTCTTTTAGCAGGTTTTGTCACTAAATCTTTGTCACCAAATCTACCAAAATACTTTCAATCATTTGATTAATAAATCTGATGGAGGGAGGAGAGGATTATGAGTTATCAAAAAAATATATTAAGGACCACATTTCTATATAAATGGAATGAAGAAAGGAGGAGTTATGCATTAGTTATAAAGGCTTTCATTGCAGAACAATTTATACGTCAAAGGATTTTCACATACATTCTCTTTCTTCTTTCTTCTCATTACATAGCTTAGGAAATTAAGGTATTAAGTGACTTGTTTGAAGCCATACAGCATTCATCAGACCTGGGATTAGAAAACAAGTTGTCTTACGACCAGCCATTGTTCTTTACAGTGTACTTTATAGATACCATGGAAGTGATTTCTTTTGAGAAATAGTTATTAAAACACCTCCCACCCCTCAATTTGTCTACTTATGAAAAAAATGTACTTAAGCCTGACTGTCTAAATCAGACAGACTATAATGTATTAGACTCTCAAGCAGAATTTGTATAGGTATAATGAGAAAAATTGGTTTAGAGAATTTTACCTACAGTTTATCTCCTGTTAGATTGCTGCCTTGCCAAACTAATTTGACATATATTTCAAGGTGTCCACATTGATTGAGATGTTGTTCTATTATAAATTATAGAAGCTCTTCCACTATAATTTATTCACTAATAGATAAACTCATGACCTTGAAGAATCTACAGAAAAACAGGTAAGAAAAGATGGTTTCAAACAAGGAACAGAAATATATGTGCTTTCTCAATTATTCATTGTAAGAATGGGTGTGGGGATCAACTGGTTCTTAATTAAGGCTTTACTCATCTTCCTGATCTGAGGTGTAACCTTATTTGCTCTATCTGCATTTTATGTGCAATGCATTGATGGTCACAAATCTGTTTCTTCTGTCACGCTCAGTGATACAGGAAGTGTCCTAATAAGCACTAGAATCCAAATAATAAGCGTAATAGCTTTGGTCTGAATTTTGCAGTGGGACAGCTTGGGGGGGAGGGGATGACTGGTCCAAAATCATACAACGGGATACATAGCTTCCTGGATCCCAAAGCAGAGCCATTCCCTCCAAGACTTGGTGATTCAGTAACCTTATGTTATTAGAAAATTCTCCCTTAAGGCAAATAAAAACTTGTTTACTTGTCACATTTACCCTCTGGGCCTATTTCTGCCCTCCAGAGCCTCACTGAATGAACTGCTTTCTCCAGTCTCCTGCACCCTCCCCATCCTGCCTCAGTCTCTTTTTATGTCTTGTGTAGCTTAGGTTCAGAAGTTGCTTCGTTTCATGAGGAAATATCGCTAACCAAGAGTTTTCAGTATTTTAGATCCTTTTCTCTCTTTTCATTGCCCACTTTTGCCTACTTGCAAAAGATTTAACATATCTTTAATACCTTTTGTCCTCCCCCCTACCACCCCAGTCTCCAATCTCTTCTTTTTATTTTCCTCCTTATTTTAGATAATAGAATCATCATCTAGTCAACCATTTATTTTAGATACCTTAGGATCATCTTTTACTCTCCACCCCAGCATTATCCATCCCGTTGAATCAGGGGCCAAATCTTGCCAGTTCTATCATTAAAGTGTCTCTGAGACCCATTTCTCTTTCCACTGCCACTGCCCCAGCTCTGACTTTCATCAACTCTTGTCAGAGCTATTATAACTAGCCTCTGTTCTGGGTTTCCCTGCTTCTTTTCTCTCTGTGCCACCCTATTACATGGTCAAAAAGTTTACAATTTGATGAGAAAAATGAGATATGCACATAATAAAAAATTAGAGAATAGCACGAGATAGAATTCATAATCCAATGTTAAAAGTTGTATGGGCCACTCAGTTTTATGCGAAATCAGGAAAAGGTGGTTATCACTGAAAATTTCTGGAGAAGTCTGCCTAGAAATGGTTCAAGGGACAGGTGAGGTTTTGATATGCAGAGAGGAGTTTAAAAAATGCCCCACTTTTAGGGGCACCTGGGTGGCACAGCGGTTAAGCATCTGCCTTCGTCTCAGGGCGTGATCCTGGCGTTATGGGATCGAGCCCCACATCAGGCTCCTCTGCTGTGAGCCTGCTTCTTCCTCTCCCACTCCCCTTGCTTGTGTTCCCTCTCTCGCTGGCTGTCTCTATCTCTGTCGAATGAATAAATAAATAAAATCTTTAAAAAAATGCCCCACTTTTTAATGAATGAATTAGCTAGTTCGTTAATTAAATAACAACAATAAAATAATTACCATTTAATTGAACGCCTATAGTATGCTCGTTTGCAGGATAGGCATCATTACCTGCCTTCCTGGCCTTTCTGATCTGGGCTGCAGATAAGGTAACTGAGCTCTGAAATTTTAAATAGTATGCCTAATATCACAGAAATTTCAGAATTGGGATTTAAACTCAGGTGTGTTTGGTTTTAAAGCTCAGGGTTATTTCACTGTTTCACTAAAACTCCTTCAGATATCTCTGGCAGTGTGAAAATTAGTACAGACAAGCGGTGTTAAAGGGCCAGGTATCTTATTCTTATGCTTATTTCTATAGCACCATGGGCTATATTCATTACCTTCATTTATAATCAAGGGATAGATTAGGGATAGATAAGATATCACTGCCTTCAAGGAGTTTGATGATAGGGAAGACTGGCCATACAATGTGATTGTTGTTATAATAATGAGAAAGGATCAGGGACTTGGTTAAGGCTAAAAGACCTGTTGCTTTATAGCCTTGCTTCTGACAGTAACTAGTTGTTTCTTTTTTAAAATAGTTTCCACACCCAACATGGGGCCCAAACTCAGGACTCCAAGATCAAGAATCATATGCTTTATCAAGTGAACCAGTCAGGTGACCTGATATTAACTAGTTTAGACAAGTCATTAAACTAACACAAGTTGTTTTTTTTTTTCTGTAAAATGAAGGGGTATGACTAAATTAGGGAATTTCTTATTGAAAAGTCATTGCCTTTGTAAAAAGTATTTATTTGTTTATTTAAGTAATCTCTACCCCCAATGTGAGGTTCAAACTCATAACCTTGAGATCAGAAGTCTCATGTTCTTTGGAGGGAGCCAGCCAGGCATCCCCTTCATTATTCTTTTCATTCGTAACCCTAAGTTCTATTTTTGCTTTTCCATTTCATTCATTCACTGATTCATTCATCATTCCCTCATTCCATCGACATTTATTGAGTATTTTGTGTGTTCCAGGCACTTTGTGGTACACTGGAAGCACAAACGTAAGATATGGTAACCCCTTCCCTCACAGACTTGCAGCACAGGTAAATTCAATGTAGTATCACAATAGAGGCATTTACAAAGTGCTCTGGGAGTACAGTGGACGGAGCATGGGGTGGGATGAGCGTGAGGATGGGGAGGAGAAGACTTGACAAGGAATTGACATTTACAAAGGCTCTTGAAGACGGAGTAGGAGTTGCTAAAATAAGTACACACGAGGGGCTCCTGGGTGGCTCAGTCAGTTAAGCATCCAACTCTTGATTTTGACTCAGGTCATGATCTCAGGGTTGCGAGATAGAGCCCTGTGTCGAGCTCCTCACTCAATGGGGAGTCTGCTTGAGATTCTCTCCCTCCCTCCCCCACCCATGTGCGTGTGGCTCCCTCTCTCTCTCAAATAAATGAATCTTAAAAAAAGAGAAAATGGGGGCGCCTGCGTGGCTCAGTCTTTAAGCGTCAGCCTTCGGCTCAGGGCGTGATCCTGGCGCGTTCTGGGATCGAGCCCCACATCAGGCTCCTCTGCTGGGAGCCTGCTTCTTCCTCTCCCACTCCCCCTGCTTGTCTCTCTCTTACTGGCTGTCTCTGTGTCAAATAAATAAATAAAATCTTTAAAAAAAAAAAAGAGAAAATGTTCTAAACTTGCTCTTTTTAATTCTTCTCTTCCCATTATCTTTTTAAATTTTTTAAAATTTATTTTTTTAAAGATTTATTTATTTTAGAGAGAGAGAGAGCATGCAAGTGGCAGGAGGGGCAGAGGGAGAGAGAGAACTCACAAGCAGACTCGCTGCTGAAGGCAGAGCCCTACCCAAGCTCCACTGCCGGGCTCTGAGATCATGACGTGAGCCAAAACTGAGTTGGCTTCTTTCCTGACTGAGCCACCCAGGCATTCCATATTCCCATAATCTTTAAAACTTAACCCAGTTAGGCTTTCATCTCTATCATTCCATAGACGTAGCTCTTATGGAGCTACCTAGTAATATCAGCTTCTAAACTGTTACAAACCGAGGTCAATTCTTAGTTTTCATCATTAGGGGCATTAACACAATTGGTCACTTTCTCTTCCTGGAAATATTTACTTTCTTCTGTGTCCCAAGAATACCATACTTTCCAGGTTTTCTTCCTCCCTCATTGGTTGTTCCCTCTCAAGCTCCTTTGCTGAATCTTTCCCTTTTCCCCACTCTTTATTATTTTATTTATTTATTTATTTTAAAGTAAACTCTGTCCCTAACGCCAGGCTTGAACTCACTGCTATGAGCCACGTATAGGAGCCAACGTAGAGAGGTAGGGAAAGAGATTAAAAGGCATCTTTTCCTGGAACGTTTTGGAAAATTGAACTTTTTATTTTCTTTTTGGCCCTCAGAAGAAAACACACAGATTATACTGTTATCCGGGATTATAAGGTTTGGGCTAGCAAATGTCTCACCAAATGATAGGGGTAGTTGTCATATGTAAAACTGTAATCTAAGAACCTCTCCATAATTCTATCAGCCAAAGAGTAGTAGCACTTGATGGCATACTGGACTGTCTTGGACTTTCTCTGGCTTGGTTATCTGAGGTATTTTATTACCAGCCTGTTTTTGTGAAGCTGTGATTAGCTGTCTCCAGGATTGATTTAGCCAATTTGGCTGGTTGGACAGGCATCTTCTCCATGTCTTCCCACTTCCTGTTTTCTTCTGCCAAAACCTACACTCTCTCAAAGAGGACTACCTTCCCAGACATAGCTATATTTTATAAGTCCTTGTCTCTCTAAGAGTCTAATATTCTAGCATGAACCTAAAAGATGATGTTAGAGTATTATGAAATGTTACTGTGTCAAAACTCTGGAGCTAGGTGTGACCAGGAAAGAGTTTCATGGTATGAATTAGAATAAAATTTCAGTGATTTTAGAATCAAAACAGACCTTGATTCAAATTCTTTTTTCTTCACCTGCATAATAGGTAATCTCACAGAGATGTTTTGAGGATTGCCTGAGCTAATATATGTAAAAATAGACATAGCCAACTACTTAGGCACATGATAAGTGGTAGGTGTTTGCTGATAGTGGTGATAGTACATTATTATGGTGATATATTTTATTACTGAACGTAGCAATAGCTATAGTAAGAAGGAACTACACAGTTAAAAGTACTCGATTAGGGTCGGTAGAGCTCAGTTGGTAGAGCATGCAACTCTTGATCTCAGGATTGTAAGTTATCTCAGGGTTGTATGTTTGAGCCCCACATTGGGTATAGAGATTAATCTTCCTCCCACAGATGGCTCGTCACCAGCCACGGACAAGGGTGGAGTACACCTGCAGCAGTTGAATAGTGACACTTCTGCACATGGCACACATTTAGTAGTGACTGCCATGTCTATTACACAGAATCAGTCCAGTACTTCTGAGAAAGAATTAGCACTGTTGCAAGATGTTGAAAGTGAGAAGGAGAACAACACTGTGGATATGGTTTGATCCTGTAGAAATAGCAGATGAGAGCACTTGGATTGAGGAGCCGGTTAATAATGGGAGTTTGCCCATGACCGATTTTTTGCGTGGGATTGCCTTCAGTATTGAAAACTCTCATATATGCATGTCACCTCCTGCAGAAAGCAGTGTCATTCCTTGTGAAAGCAGTAACTTTCAGATGCATGGAGGCTATAACACAGAATTGTGGAAGCAATATTATGGATATGGTTGAAGGAGATAGTGATGCACAAACCTTGGAAGTTGAGAATAAATCTCAGGTTTTTAATACAAAGGGAGACCATGTGATATAGAGGTGTTGAATGAAAGCAGCAAATCCTCCTCAAGGCAGCAGTCTGTAGAATACCTCTCAGAACCAAAGACCATCACTCAGTGGCTCCTCACATAATCTTTATGCACAGGATCAATAATGTGATTGTGATTTTTAAAAAAAAGTACTGGATTAGATGGTGGTAATTGATGATTTCTCACTCTGACAACCATTGTGCTTTATTATAGAGTAGGGAACAGTTTCTTGACTATCCAATTTAAAATTATGTTGGTCTTAATTTATTTTAAATTTTTTTAAGTTCATTAATATTTTTTAGTAATCTCTACACCCAATGTGGGGCTTGAACTCATAACCCCAAGATCAAGAGTTGCATGCTCTTCTGACTGATCCAGCCAGATGCCCCTGTTTGCCATACATCTAATATGAGGACAAATGGGTAATTATATCTTTGAAGCTGTATGTAATTTGTATAGTTAAACATGTTGAAGGAAATCATGGTGAGAAGAAGATCCAACTCTAAACATCTCTCTCCACACAGTCCAGGGGCGGAATACTCCAGGGCCAGGCCAGCATTGGAGAAAAAGGGAGAAGAGAAGTTTGGGTTACATAAGAAGAGGGTAGCCTCCTGAGGTATTTAGGAAAGAGATATACATTTGAAAGTGAGAAAATTCACATTAAGAAGCCAAGGAGGGGCACCTGGCTGGCTCAGTTGGTAGAGAATGCAACTCTTGATGTTGGAGTTGTTTGAGCCCCACTCTGGGTGTAGAGATTACTTAAAAATAAAATCTTAGGGATGCCAGGATGGCTCAGTCAGTTAAGTGTCTGCCTTTTGCCCAAGTCATGATCTGAGGGTTCTGGGATTGAGCCCTGTATCGGGCTCCCTGCTCTGTGGGGAGTCTGCTTTTCCCCCTGCTCCTACCCCACTCGTGTTCTCTCTCTGTATCAAATAGTTAAATAAAATCTTTAAAAAAATAAAGAAGCTAGGAATCACAGCACTATGTCATTGCTAGGTAGATAGTAAATTCCTGGAGAAAAAGGACAATGAAGAAGAAGAAAATACAGTTTTTCAAGGTATCTGGGGAGGGCGTATCTTAACTGACTGGCTCAGTCAGTTAAGTGCTTGCCTTTGGCTCAGGTCATGATCCCAGGAGCCTCCTTCTCCCTCTCCCTCTGCAGCGCCCCCTGCTTGTGCTCACACACTGTCTCTCAAATAAATAAATAAAATCTTTAAAAAAAAAAATGGATCTGTGAGAGAAGCTCACCTATGCCACTGAAGGAGGTGCAGCTCTAAAACCTAGTCCTCAGTCTACCAGACTGTTAAGATATGATCCCCAACTACAAGAAAAAATATTTGGAAGAAATACATCAAATGTATTAGCCCTTTCCTTAATTGGTAGGATTACGGGTAATTAATGTTCTTTTTAAAATTTTTTTTAGTCATCTCCATATTTTACAATAAGTATGTATTATTATTATAACAAAAATTTCATTTAAAAATATTTCAGCAAGTCTACATTTAAAACCTATCACCCATCCAGAGGGAGCTATTGTGTTAATGGTATCTATTACTTCATAAGCACTCACTCATATGTCTGGGGACTGTGCAAACAGCTTCATAAGTATTTTGTAATTTAGTCCTCACACTAATCCCATGAAGTATATACTATTATTCCCTTTTGGCAATGAAGGCACTGGGGTACAGAGATCAAGTAACTTATTTGAGGTCATGTAGCTAATAGGTAGCAACACCAGGATTTGAATCCAGGAAGTCTCACTGGAGAGATTCCTGCATATATTTCCACTGTGTACAGTGCTTTGGTCTCTATACATATTGAGACAACGGGCAGCTCCCTGCTTTGGGTCTGCTTTTAGGTATGCCACACACAGCATCTGTTTGGTGGCTTCTAGCCTATTTTAACTCCAAAAGTCTTCAGATGCTCTGAGAATATATTTGTTTTTCTTAAGAATTCTTATGAAAGAAAGTGAGTAGTTCATTAGGAAGACAAACTGGAGAATTGAATTCAAATAAGAGTTTGTATTTGTTTTTGAGCCAACCATCTGAAACATGCTACAAAATGATTTTTTATGCTATTAATGTAGCTTTTGTTTTTTTATTTTTCAAATTCTTACACATTTTTTAAAAGATTTATTTAAGAGAGAGAGAGAGTACACGGAGAGAGGGGCAGAGGGAGAAGGAGAGAGAGAATCCCAAGCGGACTCCCGGCAGGGCATGGAGCCTGACTTGGGGCTCAATCCCAGGATCCCAAGCTCATGACCTGAGCCAAAATCAAGAGCCAGACACTCTACTGACTGAGCCACGAGGCGCCCCATAGCTTTTGCTTTGTTAAAAATTAATTAATTAATTTTTTAAAGTTTATTTATTTTTAGTAATCTCTATACCCAGCCTGGGGCTTGAACCAGAGATCAAGGGTTGCATGCTCCACCTACTGAGTCAGCTAGGTGCCCCTGTAGCTTTTGCTTTTTAAGCCACTAGTTTTCTAGCTCTTGTGACTGTTTTTAGGGATAATTGCAAAGAAGCAGGAAATGTGAATGACCATTTTTTCTTCAGTTAGTGCAACCACTGTAGGAAAGAGGCTTATTGGAAAGTAGATCAAGAGTGTAGTTTTTTTTTTTTTGGTTTTGGTTTTTTTTTTTTTTTTTTTTTTTTGGTTTTGGTTTTTAAGTGAGCTCTATACCTAATGTGGGGCTTGGACACAGCCCAGCGATCAAGAATCACATGTTCTACCGACTGAACTGGCCAGGTGCCACGTGAGGGTAGTTTTGATGTAGACTATCCTTCCGTGATTCTGTAGCAGAGAGTTTTTAGGTTTGGAAGAGACCAGATGAAGTCCAGGCCAGTGGTTGATCTGGATATCCTTGAGTCCCTTCTTCGTTTCCCTCGCATCGTCTTCCCCTGTCCTATGATCCTGGTAACAAGGAACTCACAGTTTCCAGAGGCAGCCCTTCTGTTTTAGGACTGCTGTTGGTAACTTTTCCTGATGTTGAGTAAAAATTAGTCTTCTGGTAGCTTCTTATTTGTCCTACAAATGATTGAAAGAGCAATTTTAATAGATCTGAAACAAGTTTCAGTCTATTTTTGTTATGTGTGATGGCAGAAGTGAACCCTCGATATGCGCTGTATCATTATGGATTTATTAAATTACTGTTCTTTATACTTTTGTTTTTCACAGAGCTTTCTGTATAGTATATTGTATTTTGTCTTATCCTGTCATCTGAGAGGGGGCTGGGAGAATTCACACACACACACACACACACACACACACACACACACACCCCTCCAATCCTTACAAGGTAGATCTTATTATTTCCATTTTACAGATCGGGAAACCGAAGTTAAATAACTTCAGAATCACCCAACTAGAAAATAACTACATTGGCATTTAGATCTCAGAGGTTCCAAAGGATTAATGCTTGGACTTTGAATCCTTGGATTCTTCACTGTAATATGCTGATTGTCCGATCAAATGGAGTATCTTGTGGTAATAAGAAGGTAAGAGACCTCCAAAACTCCACCTTGTTTTGGAGTTGGAATCAGTCTTACAGTCTCTTGGTTTTGTTTCTACTTGCTTGTGTAGTCAACTGGATATTATTGGCTTGAAAGTATAAATTTGATTTGGCTCATTTTTCCCCCTAAAGTACTTATAGACAGAGGTGCCTGTTTGATCCTTTGATTTAAAAAGAACCTGTTAGTATTTATAGGATCATATGGATGGCAAACTGCTCCAAAATTGGATTCTGCCTCTATTTTGAGATGATTCTGCTCTAGGATTTCCAGTTTGATTGCTTTTAAGACGTAGTATAAAACCCAGTTCTCACCAGACCAGCAGGAATATCCACGGAATCAGCCTGAGACGCAGGAAGATACATCTGGATCTCTACAAATGAACATCTAGCGCTGAGTATCGAGGTACGAAGCGGGGAGCCGTGAAACCGCGCACAGATATCGGAAGCTAAACAGAAGGGGGAGGGAGCCGCCGTGTCAGGGCGCCGGGAAGCGGTAGCCACCTGCAAGGGGGAGCGGACAGACCGCGGACCCGCACGCTTGAGACAGCAGGCTGAGAAGGGAGCTCCGGGAGCGCACGCGGGACGGCTGGCGGTTGGCGGGCCACCTGCACGGGGGAGCAGGCGGACTCGCGGACGGCACCCGCGAGACAACAGACTTAGAACGCGAGCTCCAGGAGCGCGCGCGCAGGGCGGCTGGCGGGCCACCTGCACCGGGGAGCGGGCGGACCGCGGACCCGCACTCTGGAAACGGCAGACTGAGTCCGTGAGCCGGGAGCGTGCACCACCAAGCATCTCACGGAGCTCCGGAGCTCCGGTGTGCTCACTGGATCGAGGCTGAGACCGGGAGCTCCGGGAGCGTCCGCGGGGCGGCTGGCGGCTGGAGGGCCACCTGCACGGGGGAGCAGGCGGACTCGCGGTCAGCACCCGTGAGACACCAGACTGAGACGGGGAGCTCCGGGAGCCCGCGCGGGGCGGCTGGCGGCGGGCGGGGTTGGAAACACAAAGGACAGAGACGTGCCGGCCCTGGAAGTGAGGGCTGGGACGCCGGGTGTGGGGCGCACAGCCCGGGATGCTGCAGGGTTGAGCAGCACCAACAGAAACAGAGTTAAAGTGGCCAGAACATCAGTGGAGAACGATCCGCGATCCCTCTGTTCTGAGACAGAGGCTGAATTTCAGCCGCTGCTGCTCTCTCAGAAGAGGCATAGCAAACCGCCAGGGAAAGCCGCCAGAGAACAAAAGCCCGGAAATACCGGCTCACAGGGTGCCCATCCCCATCCCCCCTCGCAAGGGACACAGAGACTCTACCCAAACAGGGTTTTCTGAGTACCGGCAGGCAGGCCCCTCCCCCAGAAGGCAGGCTGAAAAATCAAGAAGCCCACAACCCGGAGCGCCTGAGTGGCGCAGTCACCAAGCACCTGTCTTCGGATTAGGGTGTGTTTACAACGTTCCGGAAAGGAGTCCCTCATCGGGCTTCTCCACCGGGAACCTGCTTCTTCCTCTCCCACTCCTCTGCTTGGGTTCCCTTTCTTGCTGACTGTCTCTCTCTCTCTCAAATAAATAAATAAACTCTTTAAGGAAGAAGCCCACATCCCTAAGATCTCTATAAAACAAGGGCGCACGGCCTGGGTCCCAGTCAACACTTGGGCTCTGGACAACCCTGCAATCTCTCTTCATCAGAATGACGAGAAGGAGAAGTCCCCCCCAGCAAAGAAAAGATAATGAGTCTGTGGCCTCTGCCACAGAATTGGCCTCGGCCACAGAATTAATACATATGGATGTATCCCAATTATCAGAAATGGAATTCAGAGCAACAATGGTCAAGATGATGAGTAAACTTGAAAAAAGCATCAGAGAAAGCGTTGCTGAGAATATAGAATCCCTAAGGGCAGAAATGAGAGCGAATCTGACAGAAATTAAAAATTCTATGGGCCAAATACAGTCAAAACTAGAGGCTCTGACGGCCAGGGTCACCGAGGCAGAGGAACGCGTTAGCGAATTGGAGGATGGGTTAGTAGAAGAAAAAACGAAAATAGAAGCTGGTCTTAAAAAAATCCACGCCCACGAATGTAGATTACGGGAGATTACTGACTCTATGAAACGATCCAATGTCAGAATCATCGGCATCCCTGAAGGGGTGGAGAAAAACAGAGGTCTAGAAGAGATATTTGAACAAATTGTAGCTGAAAACTTCCCTAATCTAGCAAGGGAAACAAGCATTCGTGTCCAAGAGGCAGAGAGGACCCCATCCAAGCTCAACCAGGACAAACCTACGCCACGGCATGTCATAGTGCAATTCGCAAATATTAGATCCAAGGATACAGTATTGAAAGCGGCCAGGGCAAAGAAATTTCTCACGTACCAAGGCAAAGGTATCAGGATTACGTCAGACCTGTCTACAGAGACCTGGAATGAGAGAAAGGCTTGGGGGGGCATTTTTAAAGCTCTTTCAGAGAAAAACATGCAGCCAAGGATCCTTTATCCAGCAAAGCTGTCATTCAGAATTGATGGAGAAATAAAGACGTTCCAAAATCGCCAATCATTAACCAATTTCGTAACCACGAAACCAGCCCTACAGGAGATATTAAGGGGGGCTCTATAAAGGTAAAAAGGCCCCAAGAGTGATACAGAGCAGCAAGTCACAACCGATACAAAGACTTTAAAGAGAAATGGCATCATTAAAATCATATCTGTCAATAATCTCTATCAATCTAAATGGCTTAAACTCTCCCATAAAACGCCACAGGGTTGCAGATTGGATAAAAAGACATGACCCATCCATTTGCTGTCTACAAGAGACTCATTTTGAACCCAAAGATGCATTCAGACTTAGAGTAAGGGGATGGAGTACCATCTTCCACGCAAATGGACCTCAAAAGAAAGCTGGAGTAGCAATTCTCATATCAGATAGACTGGATTTTAAACTAGAGGCCATAGAGAGAGATACAGAAGGGCACTATATTATTCTTAAAGGAAGTATTCAACAAGTGGATATGACAATTATTAATATATATGCCCCCAACAGGGGAGCAGCAAGATACACAAGCCAACTCTTAACCAAAATAAAGAGACATATAGATAAGAACACAGTAATAGTAGGGGACCTCAACACCCCACTATCAGAAATAGACAGAACACCCTGGCAAAAACTAAGCAAAGAATCAAAGGCTTTGAATGCCATACTCGACGAGTTGGACCTCATAGATATATATAGAACACTACACCCCAGAACCAAAGAATACTCATTCTATTCAAATGCCCATGGAACATTCTCAAGAATAGATCATGCTCTGGGACACAAAACAGGTCTCAGCCAATACCAAAAGATTGAAATTATCCCCTGCATATTCTCAGACCACAACGCTCTGAAATTGGAACTCAACCACAAGGAAAAACCTGGAAGAAACTCAAACACTTGGAGGCTAAGAACCATCCTGCTCAAGAATGACTCGATAAACCAGGAAATCAAAAAACAAATTAAACAATTTATGGAGACCAACGAGAATGAATACACAACGGTCCAAAACCTATGGGATACTGCAAAGGCAGTCCTAAGGGGGAAATACATAGCCATCCAAGCCTCACTCAAAAGAATAGAAAAATCTAAAATGCAGTTTCTATATTCTCACCTCAAGAAACTGGAACAGCAACAGAGGGACAGGCCTAACCCACTGACAAGGAAGGAGTTGACCAAGATTAGAGCAGAAATCAATGAATTAGAGACCAGAACCACAGTAGAGCAGATCAACAGGACTAGAAGCTGGTTCTTTGAGAGAATCCATAAAATTGATAGACCACTGGCAAAACTTGTCCAAAAACAAAGAGAAAGGACTGAGATTATTAAAATTATGACTGAAAAGGGAGAGGTCACGACCAGCACCATTGAAATTGCAAGGATTATTAGAAACTTTTATCAACAGCTATATGCCAAAAAACTAAACAATCTGGAAGAGATGGAGGCCTTCCTGGAAACCTATAAACTACCAAGACTGAAACAGGAAGAAATAGATTTCTTAAATAGGCCAATTAACTATGAAGAAATTGAGTCAGTGATAAACAACCTTCCAAATAATAAAACTCCAGGCCCAGACGGTTTTCCTGGGGAATTCTACCAAACATTCAAAGAAGAAATAATACCTATTCTCCTAAAGCTATTTCAAAAAATAGAAACAGAAGGAAAGCTACCAAACTCATTCTATGAGGCTAATATTACCTTGATCCCCAAACCAGGCAAAGACCCCCTCAAAAAGGAGAATTACAGACCGATTTCTCTAATGAATATGGATGCCAAAATCCTCAACAAGATCCTTGCTAATAGAATCCAACAGTACATTAAAAGGATTATCCATCATGACCAAGTGGGATTCATACCTGGGATGCAAGCATGGTTCAACACTCGCAAATCAATCAATGTGATACATCATATCAACAAGAAAAGACTCAAGAACCATATGATCCTCTCAATTGATGCAGAAAAAGCATTTGACAAAATACAGCATCCTTTCCTGATTAAAACCCTTCAGAGTGTAGGAATAGAGGGTACATTTCTCAATCTCATAAAAGCCATCTATGAAAAGCCTACTGCAAGCATTATTCTCAATGGGGAAAAGCTGGAAGCCTTTCCCTTAAGATCAGGAACACGACAAGGATGCCCACTCTCGCCACTATTATTCAACATAGTACTAGAAGTCCTTGCAACAGCAATCAGAAGACAAAAAGGGATCAAAGGTATCCAAATCGGCAAAGAAGAAGTCAAACTGTCTCTCTTTGCAGATGACATGATACTCTATATGGAAAACCCAAAGGAATCCACTCCCAAACTATTAGAAGTTATAGAACAATTCAGTAAGGTGGCAGGATACAAAATCAATGCCCAGAAATCAGTTGCATTTCTATACACGAATAACGAGACTGAAGAAAGAGAAATTAGGGAATCCATCCCATTTACAATAACACCAAAAACCATGCGTTACCTTGGAATTAACTTAACCAGAGACGTAAAGGACCTATATGCTAGAAACTATAGATCACTTTTGAAAGATATTGAGGAAGACATAAAAAGATGGAAAAATATTCCATGCTCATGGATTGGAAGAATTAACATAGTTAAAATGTCCATACTACCCAGAGCAATCTACACTTTCAATGCTATCCCGATCAAAATACCGAGGACATTTTTCAAAGAACTGGAACAAATAGTCCTTAAATTTGTATGGAACCAGAAAAGGCCCCGAATCTCCAAGGAACTGTTGAAAAGGAAAAACAAAGCTGGGGGCATCACAATGCCGGATTTCGAGCTGTACTACAAAGCTGTGATCACAAAGACAGCATGGTACTGGCACAAAAACAGACACATCGACCAATGGAACAGAATAGAGAACCCAGAAATGGACCCTCGGCTCTTTGGGCAACTAATCTTTGATAAAGCAGGAAAAAACATCCGGTGGAAAAAAGACAGTCTCTTCAATAAATGGTGCTGGGAAAATTGGACAGCTACATGCAAAAGAATGAAACTTGACCACTCTCTCACACCATACACAAAAATAAACTCCAAATGGATGAAAGACCTCAATGTGAGACAGGAATCCATCAAAATTCTAGAGGAGAACATAGGCAACAACTTCTATGACATCGGCCAGAGCAACCTTTTTCACGACACATCTCCAAAGGCAAGAGAAATAAAAGATAAAATGAACTTATGGGACTTTATCAGGATAAAGAGCTTCTGCACAGCCAAGGAAACAGTCAAAAAAACTAAGAGACAGCCCACGGAATGGGAGAATATATTTGCAAAGGACACCACAGATAAAGGACTGGTATCCAAGATCTACAAAGAACTTCTCAAACTCAATACACGAGAAACAAATAAACAAATCATAAAATGGGCAGAAGATATGAACAGACACTTTTCCAATGAAGACATACAAATGGCTAACAGACACATGAAAAAATGTTCAAAATCATTAGCCATCAGGGAAATTCAAATCAAAACCACACTGAGATACCACCTTACGCCAGTTAGAATGGCAAAGATAGACAAGGCAAGAAACAACAATTGTTGGAGAGGATGTGGAGAAAGGGGATCCCTCCTACATTGTTGGTGGGAATGCAAGTTGGTACAGCCACTCTGGAAAACAGTGTGGAGGTCCCTTAAAAAGTTAAAAATTGAACTACCCTATGACCCAGCCATTGCACTACTGGGTGTTTACCCCAAAGATACAGACGTAGTAAAGAGAAGGGCCATATGCACCCCAATGTTCATAGCTGCATTGTCCACAATAGCCAAATCATGGAAGGAGCCGAGATGCCCTTCAACAGATGACTGGATTAAGAAGCTGTGGTCCATATATACAATGGAATATTACTCAGCTATCAGAAAGAACGAATTCTCAACATTTGCTGCAACATGGACGGCACTGGAGGAGATAATGCTAAGTGAAATAAGTCAAGCAGAGAAAGACAATTATCATATGATTTCTCTCATCTATGGAACATAAGAACTAGGAGGATCGGTAGGGGAAGAAAGGGATAAAGAAAAGGGGGGTAATCAGAGGGGGGAATGAAACATGAGAGACTATGGACTGTGAGAGGCAAACTGAGGACTTCAGAGGGGAGGGGGTGGGGGAAGGGGATAGCCTGGTGATGGGTAGTAGGGAGGGCACGTATTGCATGGTGCACTGGGTGTTATACGCAACTAATGAAGCATCAAACTTTGCATCGGAATCTGGGGATGTACTGTATGGTGATTAACACAATATAATAAAATAAAATTAAAAAAAAAAAAAAAACAAAACCCAGTTCTTTCCATAAGCCTAGCCAATTCTGATGGAACCCAGTGCTGAGACAAGAGAATATAGTCATTTCCCCAGAGGATTAGGGAGTATATGTACGTACAAGGATACCTAGCACCATCTTCAAGTGGACAGGATTTTTGCTAGATATTTTAACAATGAAGTCAAATATAATTGATGGATGAGATCAGGAATAATAGTCAAAACCAAAGGCTTTTGTTTTCCAAAACACTCAAAACTCCAAACTCCCCAGAGATGGTTTAAGTGTACATCAAAGCCCAAATCTTCTATCTCTAATGGGACAGAAATCAATCACAGTTCTCTGACTTCCTTTTTCGCTCAGGCTTCAGAACTTTCTGAATTCTCAGACTTTACACCGATGGCAGACTCCAGTTCCACTCATCCAAAGCTTTCCATTTTGGTCAGTTTAAATTCTTAAAGAGGCAACTGCCATCAGAAGGCTAGGTATTATGAGCTCATGCAGGGCTGTGGGGGAGGGGTGAGCTGGCCTGTGGGGACTCCCCTGCCTAGGAGCTGGTCACTCCACTTCAAACAAATCTACATCACACTGAGCGTTTCCACCCCTTTTTCTGTGTCAATGATTCCCATTTGTCCCTAGTGCCTCGGGTTACAGGTCCTGGTGAGCCTTTCTCATGTTGTCTTCCTTTTGTTTTTAGGCTGAATTCTGCCTTAACTACAATTATCATTTATTCTGTACCTTTTAGTTTGGTGGTGAATGCTGAGGTTTTGCTAGCCTTTCAGCTGCTGTCATTTACGCCCTATCTGAAGAACAGGGGCTGAAACATCAATTCCTTGATCTGTCTCTGGCTGGCTGAGAAAAAATCTTAGTGTTGGAGAAGGTTTCTGAGTCCAAATTTCTCTTTGAATTTTCTTAGGTGACAGGAAAGAGTGGGGGAAAAAAAAACAACACAAAAAAACAGCTCTTCCTGTGTTTCTGAGTCTCTCATCTCTTAATCCTTTTTTGAGGATCTCTCTGTCTTCAGAAATACACACTTTTTAGAGGTTCATAGACCTTCCGATACCCATGAATGTACCGTCTCCAAATTAGGAACCCTGCCTGCTCTAGTGTCCTGGAGTTATAGGGGTTCTGATCTAATACGAAGGAATAAATGGTGAATGTGGCTTTTAGAAAGCAAGAGACTGATCTCTCAATTTTTCGTAATTTCCATAAGCACTTTTAGCCTCCTGTGTTTGAAATTCTGGGAGCACTTTGCACTATGGCATGGAAGGACATATTAATTCCCAAGTTGCTATCATATTTCCTTAGAACTTTTAACATCAACACTATTATTTCATAACCTTTTTAGGGGAAATGAAGCTCTGAAATTCCCCATCTATTGCATGTGGCAGCAAAGTGACCTCTACTGGACTTTCCTGGTAGTTTCCAGGAAATTCTGGAATAAGGAGCTGGTGGAGGAATAGGCCCTTGAAATTAGATCAGCTATTCAGCTGCCTAGTGCCCTGAGTTCAGTGTATGGTAAGCTTCAATGCCACGGCTGGGACAGGTGAAGAAGGTACTTAGAGATGAAGCAAGATTTATCATTGGTAAAAGTGGCTGCAAGAATTCTCTGGAACTAACATTTCTGTAGAGAAGGACTGAGGATCAGATTATGAACAATGAATTAGGACAAACCCACAAGATTGATTTTAGAAAAAAAAAGTTGTCTGTTTGAAATAATAAACAGTGAGAATGATATGAAGTCATAATAGACCTTTAGACAAAGTGAGGAAGTGTTCCACATTTTATGTTCTGTTTTTTTTTTTTAAAGATATATTTATTCAGCACCATGATCAGACTATTACATTTAGCAATTGGCAGCATGGGTGTAAAACACCCAAAAACCAAAAAATTACATTAAAACCCTTTCTTGGAGTGCTTTACACTACCATGGAACAGAAACTAAAATAACCTGTTATATAATTAATCACAAATAGTCCTTAAGTTTTTTGACCATACATATGAGTATTGTCTAAAACATGTCTTCTTTGTAGTAGCTAGGCCCTGCCACCACTGTGCTCT
This sequence comes from Ailuropoda melanoleuca, assembly GCF_002007445.2. Taxonomy (NCBI): domain Eukaryota; kingdom Metazoa; phylum Chordata; class Mammalia; order Carnivora; family Ursidae; genus Ailuropoda; species Ailuropoda melanoleuca. Next base: position 65,816,161 of record NC_048232.1, read on the forward strand.
GCTGAGTTCACAAATCTGCTGTAACCTGTAGCTTTCCTGTCACTTCTCTGGCTCTCCTCCTGCTAAGCTTTGTTTCCCGGCAGTAATTAAAACCTTCTGCCACTGACATAGCTACTACTGCTGCTGCTGGAACCACCGTAGCCACCTTGGTTTCATGGTTTGGCAGAGTATTGGCCTCCACTACCATAGGGGCCAGAGCTTCAGCCTCCAAAATTTTCTCCTTTCATGGGTCCAAAATTTGAAGATTGATTATTGTAATTTCCAAAATCATTATAGCATCCGCCACCTCCAGAGTTGCTTCCATCATTCCCAAGTCCATTATACCCATCCCCACTGCCACCATAACCACCACTACCTCAACTGCCACTATAGCCCCCTCACCCACTGAAGTTTCCTCCATGACCAAAGTTGTCATTCCCACCAAAACCACCTCCACGACCACCACCAAAGTTTCCAGAACGACTTCGACCTCTTTGGCTGGATAAAGCACTAGCCATCCCTTGCTTAGATAGGACTCTCCTTACTTCAAAATTGTGGCCATTCATAGTGTTGTATTTCTGAATGACAATCTCATCTGCAGAGTCATGGTCGTGAAAGGCTACAAAAGCAAAGCCTCTCGTTGCCACGCCTCGGTAAGTCATGATGTCAGTCACTTCGGTTTTCCCCTGCTCTTCAAAATAATCTCTTAGGTGATGTTCTTCAGTGTCTTCTTTAATGCCACTGACAAAAATCTTTTTCACAGCCAAGTGGGCACCATGTCTTTGAGAATCTTTTCTTGAGATGACCCTTTTTGGTTCTGTAACTCTTCCATCCACCTTGTGCAACCTCACATTCATGGCTGCATCCACCTCCCCATCGGTGACATACGTGACAAACCCAAAGCCTCTGGAGCACTTGGTGTCTGGATCTCTCGTTACCACAGAGTATGAGAGCATTCCCCATTGTTCAGAATGGCTCCTCAGACTCTCACTGGTTGTTTTAAAGCTCGAAACTCCAATGAAGAAATTCCCCAGCTGTTCAGACTCTTTGGAAGACTCTGACTTAGACATGACCACGGTGGGAAAGGAGACTTTAATGACGGGCTTACTCACTGGTGACCATGGACAGAAAGTTTTATGTTCTGTTTTGAGTCCTGGGAGCTTTTTGTTGGGAGGAAGAAAAGGAAGTGAACATTTTACAAGTTCTAACTAAGGGCTAAACAGTCTCTCAGTCTCATGGTCGCTGTCTCTCTGTTTCTGTCTCTCCCACTCTCACCCTGTACCTTTTATCTAGCCCTACTCAACAACCAAAAAAGGGGCAAGTTCCATGTACGGTCATTGTCCAGGGCCTAACCTGGCTCCTTTACTGGCCCTAGTTCATGCTTACTGCCCACTGGACCTGGTGCTGGTCTTGGTTACCTTGCTTGCTACTCAGAACTCTTCAAGAACATTTATTTGGACTTACCTCTCAGCAAGTACCCACTTTTTTTTTTTTTTTTTTTTTTTTTTTTAAAAAGCACCCACTCTTGGATGTGTTAGGGAGGATACCCTGCCCCAACTCTATCCACAAAGACCCAAACCATGGCAGCAGCTGTCTCGCTCTTACACTAGGAAATAGCTGATTTGGACACTTGGTTTGGGCCTTTTGTCTAATAAGAATCCTTCCTGCCCTTGCCCCTTTTAACCTGGTATTTAGTCTTGTACCTGTGAGCCTGTTTCTCAAGTCACTACCCCCTGGCTTTTCCCATATTTAATGCCTAGGTCTCATCTAACTCTGTAGGACTCAGGCTTCCTTAGTTAGGCCTGACCTTTGTGGGCACTGTTATGGTGGGATTTATATCATGCCCTCAGGATAAAGTGATTGTAGATTAATAATGAGAATGTTTTCTCAAAGGAATAGGGAATCTCAGTATCTAATACTCTTTTGATTAGCATTTAAAGATTCTGTTAAACCAAATTCTATCATACGTTTAAATTTGAATGCCTTTTTCTAAAGTTTAAGTCAAGAATACAGAGATAGATACTCAATACATATAGAAATTTGAAAAATCTAAATAATGGTTAGAAAAAAAAGTTATGTGTGAATTTTTTTTCAAAGATTTTATTTACTTATTTGACAGAGAAAGAGAGAGAGCACAAGCAAGGGGAGCAGCAGGCACAGGGAGAGGGAGAAGCAGGCTCCCCGCTGATCAGGGAGCTCCATGTGGGGCTCAATCCCAGGACCCTGAGATCACGACCCTAGCCAAAGGAGGCAGACACCAAACTGACCAAGCCACCCAGGCACCCTATGGGTGAATTTCTGGTTATGCTAAATTATTATAACCATTTGCCTGCCTGCAGAATTATCAACTCATTTCTTATCTTTCTAGCTGCGGCAAAGCCCTTCCAAAGAACCATGTTTACATCTGTGGCCATTCATGATCTTAACAATAAGATTTAATGCTTCTTTTTAGTAAATAACAGCTCATATGGCACTCATAACATGTATGGGCTATAAAGCTGCAATCCAAGAGGAATTCAGAGGTTAGTGGGTATGCATAGTTTAATGAAGGATGGCACTTGACAAAATACTTCAAGTTCAGCTGGTGGTAGAAGAAGGCCATCTGAGAATTAATTTCAACAGGAGTATAAAAACTGGGTTAGTTAAGGTTTACCATGATTGGCTGAATCTAAAGTATAGGATTCCATGTTTTTCCAGCATGAAAGAAATTATTTATTTTTTTAATAAAGATTTTTATTTATTTGAGAGAGAGAGAGAAAGCACGAGCAGCGGGAGGGGCAGTCTCCCTGCCAGGGAACCTGATGTGGGGCTCAATCCCAGGATCATGACCTGAGTGATGGCAGAGACTTAACCTACTGAGCCACCCAGGCGCCCCGAAAGAAATTATATTTAAAGTAGTAAATAAATCTACCTATAAAGTGAACTGAGACTATTTTTTTTGAGTGGCAAGATGATTTCTAATTTCTCATCAAAAATAGAGAAAAGGGGACCCGCTGGCTCAGTTGGTGGAGCATGGGACTTGAGCTCGGGGTTGTGAGTTCAAGCCCCACGATGGGCGTAGAGCTTACATTAAAAAAAAAAAAAAGGTAAAAGTAAAAAAAATGAAGAAAAGATCTTAAGAGTGGAAAAGCAATATTTACCTCCTTATGTTGAAGATTTGAAACACTTTTTACTTTTCCCATAGAAGCACTTATGTTAGTGCATTTTGCCATCAGGGGGTGCTCTGGGATAATACTTTTCAGCAAAACAGCTATCTTTTTTCCTCTGGCACCTGAACAAAAAGCAAACATTTACATTTGTTAATTCTATTTTGTATCCAGATTCACTAACCCTCAAAAAGTGTCAGTTTAAATTAAAAAGGTGAAGAGAATATTGAAAACTGTTTTAAATGTAAATAGCCAGTGTCTGGTTCCTAAGGAAAAGATAAACATTGGAAGATATTTTTTTGTAGACTTCCGTTTCCTTTTTGAAGGGATTCGAATCACAATAAACCAAAGCTGCACCTGAATTTTGCTGGGTTGGCAAATGAAAACCATATCTCAGGGATTAGCATTTGCTCTTTTACTTTAGTTCTTTTTTATAGCATTACTTTCACCCTGTCTTTGGCCAATGCTATAAGGATGTATTATAGTTGAAATTGCTTTCTTTCAAAGTTGTGTCGGTGTTTCTGTAATTAACTTATTCTTAAGGCAGGAGGTTAGGAACCAAGAATTCCACAATAGTGTCACTGCCACCCCTGCCACATTTATTGATCAGTTCTTAGGTTCTATTCTTGCCTCCCTAAGGTTGGCAAGGTGGGGGTTGAGGCAGTGGAAAGGAAACTCAATTCTGTTTTCATGGACTGGAAGGGAGAATGAGAGACAATCATAGTAGCTATGCCAGGCACAGAATGCTAACTAGTCAAGGTCACCAACAGGACATTGAGAGAGATGGCTACAACTTCTGGTGGTCAGAACAGAAGGTCCTCACTGTTTTGGTCTAAATAACTCATAGGGTTCTATTGCAAGTGTCTGTTGATGTTGGCTCCTTCCTGCCTGGGTGGCAAATGGCCTTGATATATAGCAGGAAGATAGAGAGAAATGTTACATCTTTGATAATGAAAGATTATATAGTCCCTAAACTCATCTCCTTAGGCAAAAATAGGTAAGGCTTCTTTGGTCATCTTTATGATCATTTAACTCTCTATGCAAAAGGGAAATTTAGTTGAGGATTTAGATAATACAGCTTGGGAGATTTTATTTGAGAATATGTCTAGACATCAGTCTTTAGTGTACTCTTCATGCACTGCAATTATTTGAAAAAACAAAGACATATTCCTATCAATATCTACATTTTAAAAATACATTTTCCTTAAATATGTTTTAGGTTCTACTTCCTTAGCTGGTTACCTTTTTGGCTTTTCTTTCAAGAGGTGATACAGAGAAAAGAGGAAAAGAAAGAGTTCCAGGTAAAGAAAAATGTACACAAACTTTCCCTCCCACTTAATTTTGATATTTAAAATTATATTTTTCTTGTTATTTCTACTCATAGAAAAAATAACCCAAACCTTTCTTAGACTCTTGATTATAATAGAACATCCTAAGGAAAAGATTTTCTTTAGGAGTCTAATGTTAGAAACCATAAGAGGTTATCAAGTGGCCAAGAACTAAAACAGAAAGAAAGAAAATGTTCTCTAAGATTTGTTTTTGTTTTTTTGTTTTTCTTGTGGCCTTCTCATCTATAAATTTAAAAGTTTTAAAATTTAAAGTAAGCCAAAAACTTACTGATATGGCTGATGGTTGTCTCATATTTTATGAGCTGATCGAACATCTGAAGGGGGATGTGCAGTCACTAGACTGGCTTCTGACCTGCACACACATTTTTTTTTTCATTAATCCTTTGCACAGAACAGATGCTCTGGGTGCAGTTTTAGGCCAGAAGAATGTCCAAAATATGTGGGTGTGAATTTGGCCAAAGGGTTAGTTGAATGTGGAGCACAGATACCAGCCTGGAAGCAGGTCACATTTTAATGAAAAATGCACATTCAGCATGGCATTGTGCTTTTCAAAGAGGTGATTCCCAGCCATGGAGAGCACAAGGGAGAAACAGGCATTCATGTGGAACTGCTTTAAAACAGAATTCTTGTGTATCCTGGCTGGTGGGGCTGGGCTCAGCAGTACCCCTTGGGAAATGAGATAATGGAATTTTGCTAGGCATAATTGAGTTTTTTTTGAGCATCAGTCATAATTCGTCAAAAAGGAAAAGAAACTTCTGCAATCAAATAAAGGAAAGACTTCATAATTATAACTGGCAATGCTAGAAAAAAAATTTTCAGAGAGGGGAAAATGTGTTGTCCAATTCATATGCTGAGAATTTGACTAAGCAAAGAAACAGAATTTTCCTTGGTTCACTAAAAGAAAAGAATAGCGAAGAAAACAAAGTGACCCCCAAAATCTTTACCTTTACATGTTAAAGAGTGAAATATAGAACTCAGTGATTTTATTTCCTCTCAAGAAATGTGTGTGTGTGTGTGTGTGTGTGTATTTTAAACAATTTGAAATAATCTGTGAGTACATAAGTAACATAATTGGGATTATTTTTAAGAATCAGAGCAATATAGAAATATTAGACTCAATCACTTTTAAAAGCGGAACAAAATGCTTTTTGGTAGTGTTAACAAATAACTGGCAATGCTAGAAAACAATCTTTCAGAGAGGGGAAAAGGTGTTGTCTAGTTCATATGCTGAGAATTTGACTAAGCAAAGAAACAGAATTTTCCTGTTTTATGTCATTATTATGATTAGTTGTGGATGGCATACAAAAGCAGCAGTGGAAAGTAGCTTCTAAAAAAGCAAATACATTAATGGAGGTATTATATTTGAAATAAAGAAGGTGATGGTTTATTTTACTTTCTGCTGGTCAATTAGGACGATGAGGGGATATGAAATTAGGACATCAAGGAAGAATGAAAGAATCTTTGTGTTGTTTAGTCTGAAGAAGGCAAGACTAGAAAAATCAAGGGGAGGAGGAAGAAGGTTGCTACTTCTGGATAGGTCCTCCAAGTTGAATTTTGTTCAGTGATTGGAATGAAAGAGGGATCAGTCAAATTTTGATGAGTACCACCACTCTTAATACCAGTTGCCATGCTGTTCCCTCCCCACTTGGGCACCTTACTTTTCATGATAACTTTTCTCTCCAAGGGTGGACCTTTAGGCTCCCTTCTGATTGGGAGGCTGTCCTAAAAAAAGTTTAAAAAATTGTCAAAAGACAATACAAAAAGAAAAGACAAGACACAGAATGGAAGAAGATTTTTGCAACCTATAACACCAGTCAAATACATACTAGTATCCAGAATAAAGAACTTCTTTAAAAAAAAGACTACCCTATATAAAAAAGGGCAAAACAAGTGAAGGGCATTTCACTGTTTCATAATAAGGGATATCTAAATCGTTGATAAAATATATGGAAAAAGTATTCAACTTCATTTCCAATCAGGGCTATGAAGATTAGTGGGATACCTTTTTATACTGACCAGATTTTTTAAAATTAGAAAAATTTGGCGTTGGTCAGGTTAAGAGGCAATAGTAGCTCTCATATACTTCTAGTAGCAGTCTAAGTTGGCACAATCACTTTGGAAATTAGTTTGCATTATCAAGTAAAGTTGAGACACTCATATCCAATGACACAATTCCACTCCTGGGAATATACTTTGTGCTTATGTCTATCAGAGTTCATGTTTAACAGTGCTTATAATAATAGCACTGTTCATAATAGCCCCCAAATGGAAACATCATAAATACCATTAACTGTACAATGGATGAATAAATTGAAGTATACTTGTAAAATGGAAAATTATGCAGAAATTAAAATGAACAAAATGCAACAATATGGAGCAAAAGAGAGTACATACAATATAATTCCATTTCTATAAAGTTCAAAAATAGGCAAAACTAAATTTTTTAATTTAAGGATACACACATGGGTGGTAAAACTAAAGGAAAGCAAAGACATGATCATGATAAAAGTTAAGATAATGATTAGCTCCTGAGGGATGGGAGAATAAAAAGAGGTCCACTCTCCAGAGTTAGCAAGTATTGATATCTAGAAGGAACAAGATATAGAACGTTCATGAGTTAAAAACAAAGTGTGTCTAAGAGAAGAGCTATCTGGAGATAACTCTAAGAGGCATTCTCTAGAGTTATCAGATTGATATTTTGAAGTGTTTTAGAAGATAAGTTAATATACAAGCCTAAGTCAGTATGGATTTATATTTCTGATTCATTTATTACCTGAAATGTTATGAGAGTAGACTCTTGGTAAAATTGTAAAATAGGCAAAAAAATATTTTGACTCAGTGGTCCAAGTCTTCTCTTTTGATTTTATCTCTTTGCCCAAATCCCATGTTTCATTTCTAAATTGCTTAACGAAGATGGTAGCTGCTCTCTTGGCTTGAGGGATTAACTCTCCCAAGAATTTGTATTTTAAGAGATTTTTTAAAAAGACTGAAAAGCTTTAAAGACTCTAAATAAAATCTCAGATGACGGAATTAAAGTTATTTTCACAGGGTGGTTCACTTGTGAGGTTTTGTGAGTAACAAGCAGCCTCTGCTTGTAGATGACCCACTGAAGAAGAGACCACCTTTTAGCTTGAAAATTTGTTTCTTTGGAAACTGACAAAGACTTAAAGTACTTTGCCTGAAGTTTTTCCTATGTGATTCAGAGGTAAAATCTCTATTAAGTCAGTGACCTGTAATTAGAGGTATGCATTTTAGCTGTCCATGTATGAGAGGACAATTCTTGGCTTAGACAAATGAAATATAACCAGTCACTAACGTATGGAACTTACGAGTCCTTCATAAAAGAAACTGGAAAAAAATTATACTCTTGGCTGGAATGGAATGAATTTCTTTGACTTAGCAGGTTTATAAATTGTTAAGATCACTAGTTCAGCAAAGTTAGAAAAGATATATTATTGTGTGGAAATACAAGAACTAGTTATTCATTGAATTTGAAGCGTGGTCTTTAAATAACACTAAGATTGGACCATCTCTTGGGATAGAAACAATCATCAGAAAATACTGAATAACTAACTGATCTACTTGGTAGTTTGTGGAAGCAGCCAACAGAAGACTTTTAAGTAACTTGGACTATATTTTGACTATTGAATACCCAAAATTCATTTGGAGACAATTATTGCTAAGCCAACTCAAAACTGTGGACAAAAATAATTGCTCCTATATTGATTTAAATATCAGTGTAACAATATCAAGTGATAAAATATGTAGATACACAAACACATTCTCTTGAGAGTTTCATTAGTTACTTTTTTGAGTGGTCGGGGATATTTGTAATAGATTTCAAAATGGTTCTTTGAGCTTCTTGATGCATATTTGTTTAGGGTAGCCAATCTAGTTGTCACGGTCCCTTATTTTCTGTTTCTATTATCTAATTTTTATGGAAATGTCACGAGTATATAAGGATATATATATTCATTCATACTCTGGAACATTTTAAAAGAAAAAAAAATTGGAGGCAGGCTGAAAACCGACTACGATGGGATGGTTGTATTACGGTACAAGGATAAAATGGAATACTATCCAGCTGTTAAAATGAATGAGCTGGATTTATAGTACAGATATAAAAGTATCCTCACTCCTACTACATTATCTTCTCTTTCCCAGCCTGTGCCTCATGGGGAGTTCCCTACAATCAATAGACAGAGGAAGAGAAATCATAGGCCTGGTTTAAAGGTAGTTCTGTGCGATATGTAGGCATCACTTGAAAATGAACAGCTATCGTACTACAGCCCCATTCTGGGACATGAAGGACAGTGATGAAGGCAAATTCTCTCAGTGGGCAAAATGTTAAGCAGTAAGCCTGGTTGTTCATTTTGCTTCGAAGTAAAAACAGCCAGATTAGTGATTATGTACTAATTCATGGGTTGTGGTTTGGCTGGCTAGTAAGAGACTTGGAAGGAATGTGATTGGAAAATTGGTAACAAAGAGATTTGGGGAAGAGGTATGTTGCTTGTACCTTGCTGATTGGGTGAAAAATGTGAAGATATTTGTGTCTCGTGTGAATGTTCACCAAAGTATGTCCTTAGTAGGGGAGGACTTTAATAACCAAATGGATAGGATGACCTATTCTGTGGATTCCAGTCAGCCTCTCTCCCAAGCCATCCCTGTCATTGCCCAATGGGCTCATGAACAAAGTGGCCATGGTGGCAGGGATAGAGGTTATTCATGGGCTCAGTGACATGGACTTCTACTCAACATGGCTGACCTGGCTAGGGCCACTGCTGAGTGCTTAGCCTGCTAGAAGTAGAGATTCCCCCAGTGTGGCATCATTCCCTGGGGTGATCAACCACCTACCTGCTAGCAGGTTGATTACATTGGACCACTTCCATCATAGAAGGGGCAGCATTTTGTTCTTACTGGAACAGGCACTCTGGGTGTGGATTTGCCTTCCCTGAGTGTAATCCTTCAGCCAAAAGTACTATCCATAGACTTATAGAATGCCTTGTCTATTATCATGGTATTTCACACAGTATTGCTTCTGATCAAGGAACTTGCTTCACAGAAAATGAAGTGTGACAGTGGGCCCAGGCTCATGGAATTCACTGGTCTTACTATGTTCCTCACCATCCTGAGACAGCTGGCTTTCATGGAATGCTGGAATGGCCTTTTGAAGACCCAATTACAGTGCCAGCTAGGTGGCAATATCTTGCAGGGCTAGGACAAAATTCTCTGGGAAGTTCTGTATGCTCTGTATGTTCTGCTGTTCTCCCGTAGCCAGGATTCATGGGTCCAGGAATCAAGGGGTTGAACTGGGAGTGGCACCATTCACCGTTACCCCTAGTAAAATTTTTTTTCCTGTCCTTATGGCCTCATGTACTCCTGGCCTAGAGTTCTTGGTTTCAAATGGAAGAATGTCTTTACCAAGAGACATGACAATTATTCCACCGAATTGGAAGTTAAGACTGCCACCTGGCCACTTTGGATTTCCCATGCCTCTAAACAGGCAAAGAAAGGAGTTACTGTGCTGGCTAGGATGATTGATCCTGATTACCACGGGGAAATTGGACCGCTACTTCACAATGAAAGGGAGGAAAGGTTTTTTTTTTTTTTTTTTTTTTTTTTAATTATCACTATACCCAACATGGGGCTTGATCTCACAACCCCAAAATCAAGAGTTGCATGCTCTACCGGCTGAGCCAGCCAGGCAGCCCTGGCTGTCTCGTATTATTACCATGCAGTTAAAGTTGATGGAAAACTACAACAACCCAATTCAAGCAGAACCTAGACCCTTTAGGAATGAAAGTTTAAATTACCCCACCTGGTAAGACCCTTTAGGAATGAAGGTTTAAGTTACCCCTCCTCAACTGAGGTACTTGCTGAGGCCAAAGGGAATACAGAATAAAGAGTGGAAGAATAGTTTTAAATACTAGCTATGACCACGTGATCAGTAATAATAAGGTCTATAATTATCATGAGTATTTTTTCTTTATTTTCTTATGTTAATTTGTGTGTGTGTATATCAAGTGTCATTGTTTTCTTCCCTTTCTTATCCTCATATCATATAAAATGTTTTGACTTTATATCATAGTACTTAAGTTATATGATATCAAGAAGAGTGAACATCACCCAAGAACTTTTGCATCTTCTTCTGGGGAAAGGGTTAATGTTTTTTCAGTTGTACAAAGGTTAGTTGTATCATATTAGGTGGAAGTATTACCATGTTGTTATGGACTGAATGTTTGTTTCCTCCCTAAATTCATATGTTGAAACCCTGACCCTCTAATGTATTAGGAGATCAGGCCTTTGGAAGGTAGTTAAGATTAGATGAGGTCATGAGGGTGAAGCCCTCATGAATGGCATTAGTGCCCTTACAAAAGTCATAAGAGAGCTTCCTTCTCCTCTCTGCTCTCTGTCATGTGAGGATACAAGAATCAGCAGTCTGGGATGCCTGGCCCTCAGTCACTAAGAGCATATGTCTCTTGATCTTGGGCTTATGAGTTCAAGTCCCACATTGGGTGTAGAGAGCTTACTTAAAAAAAAAATTCAGCAACCAGAAGAGGGTTCTCACTAGAACTCAATCATGCAGGCACCTTGTTCTCAGATTTCCAAACTTCAGAACTATGAGAAATAAATTTCTGTTGTTTATAACCCAGTCTATGGTACTTTGGTATAGTACCCTGAACTAAGACACTTGTTATTTTTAAGAAAACATTTTTAAAAAGTTTAAAGTAAGCTCTACCCCTAACATGGGGCTTGAACTCATGAACCCGAGATCAAGAGTCACGTGCTCTATCAACTGAACCAGCCAGGTGCTCCTAAGGCACTTGTTATCTTTATTTAGATATTATGTATGGTTTAGAATGTGCCAAGTTGACAAGAGATGGTCTTGTGAGGGTTTAATTTTATGTATCAACTTGGCTAGTCTGTGGTACCCAGATGTTTGGTGAAACACCAATCTAGATGTTTCTGTGAAGGTATTTTTTAGATGTGATTAACATTTAAATCAGTAGTTTGAGTAAAGCAGATTACCTTCCATAATGTAGGTGCTGAGCAATGCATACCATAAATTCCACTTTTATTAAAAATTTGTATTCAAACATATTAAATACTCATGGAAAAATGTCTGGAAATAATGCACACGAAACCAGCAGTGATTACCTCTGGGAAATGGGACAAGGATTGAGGTGAGGAAAGAATGTATGTTTCCTTTTTAATTTTATAAAATTTCTGTAAATAAAATTTTCCCAATCAGAATATATTACTTACCTTTGTCCTTGATTCCAGAAGAAGATTGTACTTTTCTTTATTTTGATTTTATTTTGGCTAAAGGATCCGTTATCACCTTCAGTCTGACAGGTTTTGTTTCCCAGTGTTCACCTACATGTATGCTCAAACTAGCTCTGTGCTCTGTGTGTCAGAGCATAGCTATCCCATGGCCATCTTCCCTCCAACCTGCAGGCTATTGAGGTATGCAGAATAAGACTAAGAATAATATAACTTGAGATTCCATATTTTATAATAAGTAAATTTAGTAACATATTTTCTTAAAGATAGAAGATATTTTGTGTGAACAAAGGTAGCCTTCTTTTTTTATTCATAGTGTACTTGCAGTGTTGTAAGTTGGGTTTCCCAGGCCACAGACTCTGAGACAGAGCCGAGCATGAAGGATGTTTATTAAACAGAGCCCTTGGGATCAAAACTTGTCAAAACATGGGGAAGGAAGCAGAGGGCTAAGTCCAGCTGTGATACGCACCAACCACAATCTCAGCTGACCCCACAAAGAGCTCTGAACCTAGACTGGCCCTTCAGGGTTGTCCTAAGTTGGCCCTAGATGGCCAAGTCTTTATACTCTGCAGCAGCCAGTCATTGGACATGGGCCACCCTGGAAGGGGCGTGGTTTCCGCAAAGCTGCTCTCCGCTCCTCAGACAATCCTGGAAGGGGCTGGTTAACAGCTGATGGCTGATTGAGGCAGTTTCTGAAAGGTGTTAACACAGGGTGGGTCTGTCTGCCAACAGTTCTCTTAGCAGCTAGAGCAACAAGTCCTTCAGTGATGAGGGATCCCGGTGGCACATCATAATGTCTGTCTCATTCACCCTTCTTACTCTGGGGATCAACTACTTTTTTTTTTTTAAGATTTTATTTATTCATTTGACAGAGATAGAGACAGCCAGTGAGAGAGGGAACACAAGCAGGGGGAGTGGGAGGGGAAGAAGCAGGCTTCCAGCGGAGGAGCCTGATGTGGGGCTCCATCCCAGAACTCCGGGATCACGCCCTGAGCCGAAGGCAGATGCTTAAAGACTGAGCCATCCAGGCACCCCGTGGGGATCAACTTCTTAAAACTGTTCATGTGTCTTTTTTTTTTAGTGTATAATATGAATCAGTACGATAATTCAATGTGATAATTCATGTGGTGGGATACTTATGGTGCTTATTAAGTGTTGTCATTATTGTCATTATTAATACCATTATTGATATTATTATTCTCACCTAGTTGGCAGGGAGAGATCTTGAAAAAACAGTATTATTTTCTAAGTTTCCTTTTTATTAAGCATGGAATAGAGCTGGTAGAAGTGGAAAAGAATATTATTGTAACATTTCTGTTGTGCCTGCATTATATCAAGTTGATCCTGAAAAAGTTCAAAGTTTAGGTTGTCTTCCTGTGATATGAGTGCTAGTCCCTTTTCACATGATAAAGGGAATTTTATTCTTCCCTTTTGCTTTTAAAGATAAAATTCACTGTCTTTCAATGATTCCTAAGGAACTCTCTTTCCTGGTTTATTAAGGGAAAAGCCAGGCCCAGATTTTAAATTCATTCCCTTGATAAATGTAATCCCATCATAAATCATAACAATAAGCGAAAAGCTGGCTTCTGCTCTAGAAAAAAATAGTCATATGAGACTATTGTTTTAATGCTGTTGACATTTGGTTTTGTACATTTGACTGCTGTGCTAGTAAAAAATATCTGTTAATGGAAAAAAAATAAAAGCTAACACTTACTAAACACTCTTAAGTATCTTACCTGTGTTAGCTCACTTAGTATTATATCAGTGAGATAGATATATCAATGAGATAGATACTGTTACTGTCTCTCTTTCATAGATCGTGAAATTGAGGTTCAGAGCGGGTAAGTTAAGTGGCAGAGCAGGAATTAGAATCCAGGGTAATTGGACTAGAAGATTCATGCTTCTGACCATTCCACTTTACTGACATGAAGGACTGATTTGAGTCCATTTCTCTCAATTAATCAGTCATATATTGAAAACGTACTGTGAGCCCAGCACAGCCCAGCCTGGGGAGAATAAAAAATTATAAAAGCCTTCTCTGTGTGTTTACAGTCTAGCAGAGGGGTTTCAAAATAATCAAGGGGAATGTTTCCTAGCCCGTAATTATTCATTTACCATTTTTCTTTGTTGTCATGTATGCCACATGAAGTATTACTTCCCTTGCTCTGAACTCTCTTACCTCCTGAACTTGTACACTCAAATCTCTCCAGGGCATTAAAAAAAAAATAAAGCTTAAAAAAGACTCAAAGAGGGGTGCCCGGATGGTTCGGTCAGTTAAGCGCCTGCCTTCAGCTCAGGTCATGATCTTGGGGCTCTCTGCTCAGCTGAGAGCCTGGTTCTCCCTCTCCCTGCCACTCCCCCTGCTTGTACTCTCTCTCTCCGTGTCAAATAAATAAATGAAATCTTAAAAAAAAAAAAAAACTTAAAAAAAAGACTCAAAGATAGTCTTCCCTATATCTTTTATACCTTCTTGAAAGATGATTCAGTACTTTGGTCACTACAATAAGAAACTGAAGAAAAAGAAGCTGAAGAATGTTATTTTATTTCACTATTGCACATGATCCCAGGTAATTCAATATCTCTTCCATTGTTTCATTATTTTAGTCTTCTTAAAAATCACAGTTGAGAATAATTATTTGGTAATGATGAACTTATTCCAAGTTGATGAAATAGCAAAATATTTCAAGATACAAGAAAAATAAGATCACTAAGATCCCATAATTTATCTTTTTTTTAAATTTTAGATTTTATTTATTTGAGAGAGAGAACATGCAGGAGAGTTAGAGTGAGAGTGAGCACAAGGGGCAGAGGGAGAGGGAGAAACAGGCTCCCTGCTGACCAGGGAGCTCAACTCGGGGGTTTGATCCCAGGACCCTTCAGGATCATGAACTGAGCCAAAGGCAGACGCTCATCCGACTGAGCCACCCAGGAGCCCCTATCTTTGATTTTCAAAGGGTCCAATGGATCCATATGGCAATTGCAAAATAGAAATGAGTTTTAGCCTATTAAAAAAAACAAAATGTCTCTTTGTTTTTTTGAAGACCCCTAAGATAAAAGTCAATCTTCAAGGAAGACCTCTATGAAAAATAGATCCTTACAAATGGTTAAAACAGCTCAAAAAAGAAAACCAATAACCAAAAATGAGTCTAGTGGACGCTGACATTATACCAAGAGTTAAATTTTATAACAATTTTGTGAGATAGATACTATTATTATCCGCATTTTACAGATCAAGAAACTTAGTGATTACATTGTTAAAAAACTTGCAGCGAGGGACGCCTGGATGGCTCTTTCGGTTAAGTGTCCGGCTTCGGCTCAGGTCATGATTCCAGGGTCCTGGGATCTAGTCCCACATCAGCATCCCTGCTCATCAGCTTCTCCCTCTCCCTCTGCCTGCCGCTCCCCCTGCTTGTATGCTCTTTCTCTCTCTCTCTGTGTCAAATAAATAAATAAAATCTTAGAAAGAAAGAGAGAAAGAAAGAAAGAAAGAAGAAAGAAGAAAGAAAAAGAAACAAACAAGCTTGCAGTGAATCCAACTCTGGAGCCTGTGCTCATAATCATGATTTTATCTCCCCAAGTCAATGGTGCTCTTATTTTATTTCATTTTACTTCTAAAAAAAATTTAATTATTTCAAAGATTTTATTTTTATTTATTTGACAGAGAGAGAGAGGGAGAGCACAAGCAGGGGGAGTGGCAGGGAGAGGGAGAAGGAGGCTTGACGTGGGGCTCAGTCCCAGGACCCTGAGATCATGACCTGAGCTGAGGGTAGATGCTTAACCAACTGAGCCACCCAGGCACTCCTATTTACTTATTTTAGAGAGCGAGCGAGTGAGTGTGGGGAGGGGGAGAGAGAGAAAGAGAAACCTTAGCAGACTTTGTGTTGAGCATGGGACTCCACACAGGGCTTGACCCCACAACCCTGAGACCCTCAGATCTTGAGACCATGACCCGAGCTAAAACCAAGAGTCTAATGCTTGATCAACTGGGCCACCCAGGGGCCCAGTGATCCTCCTATTTTAATCTCTCATATCATCCTGTAGTTTTTCTTTAAAAACTATGTATTTTCTTACTATAAGGATAAAAGCATGTTTGTTTTGCTGATCCCAGTATGTCATTCCATGTAGGGTAGTGTCTGACAGAAAAGCAATGCACAGTAAATGTCAACTGAGTTGAATAAATGAACAATTACTTAATCATTGTGCTTAGTATCTAATCAACTATCATGGGCAAAGTTATCTAAACACTTTCTATACTGAGCACATATTCTGTTAAGAGCAAGTTGTAGACTCTGGGAGATCAAGATGTAATCCCTACCTGCAAGGAACTTGCAGTCTAGATGGGATGTAGGGCAGGGAGCAAGGACAGGGGCATAAAAGGGTTATGCAGATGGAAAGGTATAGACAGTGATCTATAGAGAGCTTCACTATTCCCTAGGAACTTCCCAACTTCATAGAAGAGGGTTATCGTGGAGGGTTCCTTCTTACCAGGGCAGAAGAAACTTTTCCATATATTTAACTGTAGCCTCTGTTAAGGAGGTTTAGAGAGAAATTTTTATTTCTCATTTTTCTAATCCATCATCTATTCTGGGAAATTCTTTCAACCGAAATCTTATATGATCAATTTGTATAGACATCTGCTTTTTCTGTTCTTGGAGCATAGGGATTGGTGGTGAATGTTGATACACTGCTTTGAGAATCATTATCAAGTCACTCTCCAGTCTTCTTTTCTCCAGGCTATATAACTAAATTTTTAAAAAGTCTTCATCATAAATTTTATTTTCCTATCTTCCAGTCCTAATTACTGCTCCCCTCTGACTTATCTCTAAAAAATTCAGGTTTCTTTTAAGTTGTGAAGATGAGATTTGACCATGGTCCTTATAAGAGAATCATTATTTTAATATTTATGCCTATTTTCCTTTGTCTTTTTCTCTTCTTTTTCTTTTTTCTTTATTGGCTATACAAAACAATTCTCTCTCTCTTTTTTCCCCTAAGCTTTAATTTTACAGGCTTATTAGCACCAAGGTTTCCTCTAATAGTAGCATAAACCTAACTTTGTACAAGTCACATCTCCCCTGTGGTAAACTGAACCATGCCTCCTATATTCGTGCACCAGTGTGGTATTCTGTTGGATCTGGGCTGGCCACACTTTAACCAATAGAACTTAGAGGAAGTGACACTGTGCCTGTTCCAGGCTTAAGCCTTAAGAAGACCTAGCTTTCTGGGGAAAGCCAGCTGCTGTGTAATATGTTTACCCTGAGACTGCCATCTGTGAGCAGTTGTCTTCCACATGGCTTCGCCATGAGCCCAACCTAGCCACATGGAGAGCCCATGGGGAGGAGAACCAGACTCTGGCCAACAGCCCCAGCTGATCCTCTAACCGACAGCTACACCAACTTGCCTGCCTGTGAGTAAGGCCATCTTGCAAGTAAATTCTCTACTCATAGTTGCACCAACCCAGCTGACATCATGTGAAGCAGTGACAAACCTTTCCCAACTCACAGAATTGTGAGCAAATAAACATTTTAAGCCACTATTTTTCGGGGGCAGTTTGTTAAATAGCAAGAGACAATTGAAACATCCTCTCGGGGAAAGACCCCTTTTTTGTTTGTTTTTAAATCTGTGAATTAGTTGAACAAGATACTCTCTACATACTGTAAACTCTCTGTGAGAGCGTGGTATACTTTGTTCCACTGCTGCTCAACTTCTGTTTACAGCCCTGTGCTGCTCCTATAGATTCTTATTTGATGTTAATTTGTGACTGGTCTTGTTGAATTTTTTTTTCTTAGATCCAAATCTCTAAATTGCCAGAATCATTGGAAATACTTATTTGGTCCTCCAGTGCGCTAACGCTGCTCTCAGCTTGGTGGCATGTCATTTGAAGAGCTTGCCTTCTACTTTATCATTTCCCTCAGCAATCTCACAGCTGCATTCTCACAGCTGGACTGGCTGATTCACTATCTTTTCTTGGCCCTCAGAAAATCCTACTGGCATAGTATCTAGGATTCAGAAACTTGCCTTTCCCACCATTTTGCTGTTTCTGGCTCAAGCACACCCTAAATGGGTCACTTTTCTAAGATATTGCATGCCCATTCCTATGAATTTCTCATGAATAATATGTGCTCTTAGAAAGCTAATGAGAAAAATACTTCTCTTTTTTTGGTGGAGTCTTGGCTCAGAATATTTCTGAAGCAATCACCATCAATTAATTATGTCTCAAGATTTCTGTGATAGGGATATGAAACCAGTAATTTTTTTTTACACATCACGTTGAATTCATGTCTCAGAATATTACAGCACATTTGCTCTCCTTGGGCTGAATTCATTCCAGAAAGAGCATGTTTCTTAGTAAATATCGTCCAGTGATTTTTGAAGGATATTTAAGCTTGGAGAATATTAAAGTAATTGATTGTCAGCATTTTAAAAACGACTTTCAATTTTAGCCACTGCTGGCCATCTGTTTATTCACTTCAGAAAGAGTTCCAAACATAGCCTAGCGTCATCATGAGTAATCTTAACAGACTCACTGGAGCATATGCTATAACCCCAGTCTTCCCAGGGTTTCAAAGTGCTTTAGAAAAGAACTGCATGCCCTATTAGGGCCCATTTATCCTATCTCATACATGATGTACGCAGGATAAGAGCTAAACATGTTAACTGAGATAACAGCAAAGTAGAAGAGTTCGTCTATGCAGCAGGTAGCCTTTAAGGTTAGAGCAACACAAATAAATTCCCATGATGCAAAGTTACTAGTTCTAGGACAGAAGGCCACTGTTTCCCCTGCCCACCAACCTTCTCAACCTGGGAAGAGCACTAATTGTCACAGACCCCTATATACGGGCCTAAAAACTTTCTGGGACAGTATGATTTACCTGATGTTATGCTTTCCTATTCTACTGGACATTAAACGTCTTTTTTTTTTTTTTTTTTTAAACCCAGCATCTCTTCTTTACAGAAACTACTTCTCCTGTGATTCTGATGGGCTACAGTTCCTAGGGCCTCATTCATTTGACCACAGTTGGATGATGGAAGAGAGGATTCCTTCTGCGGAAGTTGCTAGATTAGGATATAGCGTGGAACCACACACAGAAATTTTCTCAAACTTTATGGGGGCTGTCTTACATTAGGAGAAAACCAACAAATAGGAATAGGGTGGGGACACAGAGAAAATAAAAGCTGCCAGTAGTGGTGTGGCCTCAGGATACAGCTGTATTTGAACTTTTCAGACAAGCTACTCATCTGATCTTTTGCTTAAATTAAACTCATTTAAATTGTGTTTGCCTCATTTGCAATCAAGAGTCATAATTAATAGCAACTCATTCTTTAAGGAAAATGTATGCAACCACAAAAATAGCTTTCTTATCCAGCGACCCCACTTCTGGATATATCCCCAAAAGAAATGAAACCATTATCTTGAAGAGATGTCTATACTCCTATGTTCATGGCAGCATTATTCACAATAGCCAATGTATGGAAACAACATCAGTGTCCATCAGCAAATGAATGGATCAAGAAAGTTATACACACGTATTTACACACATACACACACACACACAGAGAGAGAGAGAGGAATATTATTCAGCCTTAAAAAGAAGGAAATCCTGTCATTTGCAACAATGTAGATGAACCTGGGGGTATTATGCTAAGTGAAATAAGTCAGAAAAAGATAAATACTGCCTGGTATCACTTACATGTAAGTGTAAGTAACAGAGTAGAATAGTGGTTACTAGAGGCTAGAGGTGGGAGAAAAGGGGAAATACCAATCAAAGGGTACAAACTTTCAGTTATAAAATGAGTAAGTTCTGGAGACCTAATGTACAGTATGGTGATTTTAGCTAATAATAATGTTTTGCGTACTTGATATTTGTGGAGAGTAGATCTCAAGTGTTTTTAACACACACACACACACACACCATAACTATGGGTGGTAATGGATAAGTTAATTAGCTTGATTGAGGATAATCATTTCATATTCATAATGTATACTTAAAACGTCATGTTGTACACTTAAACATACACAATTTTTATCAAAAAATGAATGAACTAATGAATGAATAAAATACAGACATAATTTAAACTGAAAATCACTTATCAAAGTTAACAGACAAAATTCAAGTCCAAAAAGTGGGAAAGGAAGTTGTAAAAGAAAGGAGGAGACAGTCTTAAACTTGGAAAATCTTGAAGGATTATTCTAATTTCCTTTGAAAGGATAAAACGTAATTTCAAAGCTGGCAGCTAGAGATGCATTAAAAACAAGTTTACCTGATCTGTGCTTAGAAGTGTCCTTTTCACTGCTCCTGACACATCCGTCAGAAAATAGCTCATGCTCAGTGCATTCATCATATCATCAGCACATCTTAAAATCAATATCATCTATCCTACAGGCATACCTAAGGAGGTACATTGGCTAGAGTTCCTTAATTCCATTTATTTCTCTGGGTCCTATGTTCCTAACATTTTAGGCTAAAGTGAAGCTACATCTATATTCCTTGGGCTAAAGCCTCCCTGTAGGTACTAATAAGTTTTTTTTGAAAAAAGATTAGGATGGAGATTCTTGTAAAACAAGGCTCTACCTGTCTGGATTAAGGAAATCACTTCTAGCTCTGGTACTCTTGCCTTCTGAAAATTATGAAATTATATGAAAATTCTATTCTAAAATATTAACAACTATCTCCTACATTTCGAAAAAGAAAGCCCCTAGCAACAATTTTTCCTCTCTCTGTTTCAATGAGTTCTATATGCATATAATATGGGAATGAAATATATATATACAATATTCCATGATATCTTTCTTTCTTTCTTTTTCTTAAGTAGGTTCCATGCCCAGTTGGAGCCCAGTTCAGAGCTTGAACTCATGACCTTGAGATCAAAACCTGAGCTGAGATCAAGAGTTGGAAGCCTGACCGACTGAGCCACCCAGGTACCCCCATGATACCTGTCTTTCTATCACATTTTTTAAAATCCATTCAACTGTCAAAGGCCACTTGAGTTTCTATATCTTGGCTATTATGAGTAATGCTGCAATGAACATGGGAATGCAGATGTCTCTTCAGGATAGTGATTTTATTTCCTTTAGCTATATATACCCAGAAGTGGGATTGCTGGCTTTCACACAGTAGTTCTATTTTTCACATTTTGAAGAACCTCCAGGTTGTTTTCCGTAATGGCGGCACCAATTTATATACCCACCAGCAGTGCGCAAGTGTTCTTTTTTCTCCATATCCTTGCCAACATTTGTTATCTTTTGACTTTTTGGTAATGGCCATTCTAACCGGTATGAGGTGATATCCCTTTGTGGTTTTGATTTGCATTTTCCTGATGACTAGTGATGTTCAGTATCTTTTCATATATCCGTTGGCCATTTGTATGTCTTCTTTGGGAAAATGTCTATTCAGATACGTCTGTATTTTATATTTTAAGGTACCTTAAACACATTCTGGAAATATAACAAATACATACACATGCACACAAGATAAGCCCGGAGACCTCTGAGAAAATAGCAGGAAATATTAATGGATACATGCATTGCATTTGAACTCTTATCCTATAAAAATCAACAGGCACATCAGAGAACCTAGTAAAAATGATCCTTTTGTAAGTATTTAGACTATATTAACCAAATATTATTGAACACTTGTGTGTAAGGAATCATGCCAAATATTGAGAACAAGAAGGTGAAAACAATTTGAATCTTTGCCCTTAAGGAATCTAGTAAGGGAGATAGGCTTGATTTCCTAGACAAGCAGAACTAATACTTCTTCCATTAGGCTCACATTGCACCTATCTCTATTATAGCACATATCATAATTATTTCTTTGGGGATACATATCCTGTTTTAGAATAAAAGTTCTACAATGGGCCAGCTGACTGTCTTACTCACTTTTATATTCTCAGTGCCTAATACTGTGTTTTGAGGAGTAAGTATTTAATAAAAACTTGATGTTTACATGACTCATGGAATATGTAACTCAAACAGACCTTAAAAATGAGGAAGTGAGTTAGTTTATGTAAGAGGATGTCCAGTGTCAAGGTGGATCCAGTGTTTTCATTTGGTCATCAAAAAACAGAAGTTCTTCATACTGCTCTGTTCTATTTTATTTTTTAAAGATTTATTTATTTATTTGAGAGAGAGAGAGAGAGAGAGAGAGCACAAGCGCCAGCAGGGATGGAGGGGTGGGGGAAGGGCAGAGGGAGAGAGAATCTCAAGCAGACTTTAAGCTGAGTGCAGAACCTGACATGGGGCTTAATCTCAAGACCCTGAGATAATGACCTGAGCCGAAACCAAGAGTCAGACGCTTAACCTCCTGAGCCACCCAGATGCCCCTATTCTTTTCTATTTTAATCCTGAGGCAGCTTCCTCTTATGGTTGGAGGATGGCTGCTGGGGTGATGAGGCTGAATACTAAGTTGGTATGTAATGTAGGGGGTGAGGGTAGGACTCCTGATCTTCTTAGGAGAGATGAAAAGCTTTCCCCAGAGCATTTAGAAAACCTTTTCTCATCTCTCATTGATTAGAATTGGATCACATATTAATCCCCTTCATGAGAGGTATGGGGTTCACTTTCGACCAGGGTTTCCTAATTTTGGCATTATTGGCATTCTGCACTGAATAGTTGTTGTGAAGGGCTAGGCTATCCTGTGCATTGTAGGTTGTTTAGTGGCACCCCTGGTTTTTTATCCAAGAGCACCCTCCCACAGGTTGTGAAAATCAGAATGTCTCTAGATATTGTGAAATGTCCCCTGGGAGACAAAATCACCCTGTCTGAAAACCATTGCTTTAGATAATTTAGGATTACTCCTGAAGCTGAGAGTGAATCAGGTTTGTGTAATGCTGGTGGGGATATATACTTGAACCAATCAGGGTTCTGTCAGGAAGGTAATGGATCTGGTGAGGTAGCTAACAATGTCCACATGGTGTGTTGAACATAAAGGCTTAACAGGTTCAGCATGTAATTTAAAATTTTAGTTTTTCTCCATCTTACATGTCTTTAAAATGAATTTCTGCACAGTTCAATGAAATTAGAAGAGGAAAAATGAACTTATGTTGAGGGATTGGTTCCTGTCTCTTAGCAGTTTCTTACAAAGTAAAACCGAATCAGGCCACTTTAAGTTGGAAATTATAGAAACCCAATCCAAACTGCTATTTTACAAAAAGTGGAATTCACTGGCTAATGATAACGATCATAGCCAAATTGTATCAAGTGTGTCCCCCTGTAACAGGAGTTGTTGAGATGCTTCTCAAATATTAACAGATCTAATTTTCACAAAAATTCTATGAAATCTTTACCATTATTTCCAGAAGTAAACTAAGTCATAGGGAAATTAAGTAACTAGTAATCAGCCACTAAATGGTCACACTTTGTAAGTGCTACTGGAGCCCAGAGGGAGAATTGATTAATTCTAACCTGGATATGAGATGATCCCATAGAGAAGGGGCATTTTTACTTTGCTTGGAGGGGAGGGTAAAATTTTTATATTAAAGACATATCATTGTATTGAAGGTGAGGGATAGAGAGGAGAAAATATTCCCTTTCTCTGGGTAATGCTCATTTAGGGCTAGACTCTGGCAAAAATTCTCAGGATCCCAAAAGGTAGAGTTCTACTCAATTTACAAGCCCCCAGCCATTTCCCATGTGTACACTCACAGCTCTGTTGTGGCTGGTTCAGGATGGATTCTGATATCAGCTGCGAAGTACTTATAGCCAGCACTCTGACTTTCAATTCTTCTTAGGAAGCTTTGCTCTCTAGACTAAACTCTTTCTACCTCTTCTATTGGGTCTCTTGCCCTCCTATAATTTGATCTCAATTGGAATTAGGGTCATCACATAGAGCCTGCAGTTTGTGCACTATACAACTCCAGGGGCATCATTCAGAGAAACCTTTTAAATGCCTGCAAGAAGCCATAAAACTGATTTTATAACCCCTAATACAACCCCTGGAGCCTCCAAGCCCACACCAGTAGAGAACAGGCTGGGAAAATTTTGAATCTCCAAGAAGGACATAGTCTTCAATACTGACTTCATATGTGGCTACAGAGGATAATAGGCATGAAAGAACCTCCCAGATAGCAGAACCAGGGCTGATCAGATGGGCCATCCAAGGGACTTACTCTCTGTCAGGGCAGGGAATCTTTGTAGTTCCTGCTTATTAGGATTTGACAGTTGCTATAGACCAGTGACTACTACGTATTTCCTATTCTTCCCTCTTCTGACCTGGAGTTTTTATTGTGGTTATCATGTCTTTGCCACACCACTGCATATTGGATGTCTTAGTTTATGAGTCACTATTCCAAAATGAACCACATCCAAACCTGACTTAGGACTGCCTAACACTTAGAGACCTTGGACTCCAAGATGCGGTGTGGTAACTGGCTGGGATGTTGTATTAGTTCCCTTGGAAAGGAGGTGAATGTGTTCTTATGTATCAGAAGGGTATATATCAATACTTGGGCAGCCAGAGAATTGGCTTGTAGAAAACCCTACTAATTGGTCCCTGATATCCATTCTCTCAATCTTCCTTTTAGGAATAGAACCTCTAAATTTTAGTTGGGCACGTGGTTATCAAGCTAGAAACAACATTTTCCAGGTGTGCATAGATGGGCCATAGAACTATGTCCTGATCAGTGGTATGTGAAAGGAGATGATCTGTGCTCTCAGGGAGATACCTTCACTTCTCTTTTTACCCTTGCACACAAGCTGCAATGTGGTAGTAAATCATTTGACTGTGTGGTTAGGAGTTTCACTTAGTAAATTTTCTTTGCAGGGGTTGGCAAATTTTCTTAAAGGGCGTGGTAGGAAATACTTGACTTACATGGCATGGAATCTCTGTCATAACTACTCAAATCTGCCATCATAGTTCAAAAGCAGCTACAAAAAATACTTATACAATTGGGCATGGTTGTGTCGCAATAAAATTTTATTTACAACCAACTGTAATTTCTCTATCCCTGATCTAACAGAACAATAAGATAGGTGAAATCTAGGTCCCTGGATGACCTCATGGAAGAAAGCCACCCTACCTTCCTCATCTACTGCTCAGACTTTCATGTGGAGAAACAAGTCTTCATTGTTATTTAAGTCACTGTTATGTTGGATTCTGTTAGGGTGTTCAAACAATATCTTCATGTAACTGCAGCTTACTGTAAGAATTCCCTAAATACTTATGATTATGATCCACTGGAAGCATTCTTACTTTATTTTAATCACAAATCTATTTCTAGATAAAAAGTGATGATTGGGAAAATAACTTTCTCAAAATCCCATGACAAGTCTGTGATGGTACAGGGAAATGCTCTCATTTCCCTTGATTCTGAAGATGTCAGTGAGAAGTGGCAACTAAAGATAAAGTTTCTTTGTTTTTATTTTTAACCTGAAATCATTATGGAAGTGGTTAGGAGATGTTAAGTGACCTCTGAGCCAGTTATTTACCAGTAAAGATTTAATGAACAACATTTCATTAAACGCACGTTAGTTAGTTGCAGGTTCCTACCTGCAGTTCTGGTTAAACATATATATCCTAAAGGCACCATACTTGTAAAGGCAACTCCAGTATGTTGCATAACATATTCACATTTTACTCATCATTTAAGGAATTATATGTACTATTATCTAGTTCCTTAAGTATCTTTTTCTAAAATTCATAATCAGTATGAAATTGAGAATAGTGCAATACTTCCTTTCATGCTGCTGATAGCCCACTGTCTTCTGAAGAGCAAGAGAATCAAAACTAAATAATTTGGTCATTTTGAAAAAGAAAATCACTGAACGAAGCAGGCAGTTGGAGGGGATGGTTTATAATAATTATTTTTGAGAAAGTTTGCATTAATTGATCATATAAAAAAGTAGACCTTCAAAGTACTCTTTCTCTGTTTTGCTTTCTCTCTTTAGTGAAGGGGTCTGTATGTACTCTCTTTATGTTCTTTGTAGTAAATACATTCATTCATTTGCTTAATATCATCTTTTTGGCTTCACCGTTTTAAAAGTACAAAGTGATACATATATTGCCAGCTTGGAGTTTTGCAGTGGTAGGTGTGGTTGTATAGCAAATGTCATGTTTCTTATTTGTGTGTTATTTTCTAAACATATTCAAGGCAGCGCCCCCTGAGACAGCTGTGACAATAATGCCCCACCATGACAACAGAGGAGCAGTGCCAAAGCTCAGCAAAACAAAATTTACTTGGCAGGGGAAGGAGAATAGAGGCTTTTCATAGCCCTTTGGAAATGCTAATAAGGTCTCAACCTTGAATCATGTTTGCTTTTTATCTGGGAAACCCTTTCCAGTTATGATACCATCTGTATGAGTAGAAGGAAGAGATTCCAAGTTGGAAGTGTGTACAGTAGCAGATTTTCGAGAAGGGCTAGTCCAGAATCCAGGTGTTTCTTTTTCACTTGGGAGAACAGTGCATTTGGGGACATTTTAAAGCCCACGGTCAACTTCTTTGGGTCCTTAAACTTAAGACAGTCTGGAGCTTGGCAGGCATCACCACCAGGGGTGGTGGTGTGTTAAAGTGCATGAAATACATTTGCAATGTGTAAACAGTTGACTCAGAGCTCAAATTTTCTTCTCATGAATAGCTCTTTTAAGCTTCCTTGCCCTTTTTGTCCATGTTGCATAGTTAGAAAAAAAATTACTATTATATGTGATAGCTCAGTTTAAAGACCCACGCTAAACCAACTAAGCTCAGCCTTCACTCTCACACCTTCCCTCCAATATCTGGCACCAATCTTTTAAATAACTTGTCAGAGGAATACTGTTTTGTGGGTGTATTAAAACTGCGCATGGTGTTAAGTCCCAACAACACATGAAGGCTTAAAGCTGGGTTGCTGGGTGGAAGCTCTCCCCTAGCTTTCTCTGTCTCATCCTCATTGGAATAATTAGATGGATGGAGCTTTTCTTCTGTGGTTTATCTGTGTTTTCAATGGCATAAATCCCATGAAGAGATGGGCCATTAAGAATTCCAAAAGTCAACACTTTAAAATATCTGTTTGAAAATGTCTATTTCTTCTTTGCTGTTTCTGAAAAACTTAGAAACTTGAGGAGTCATATATAATAAACTGTAACTGTCCTTTTGATAATTTTTAGAGTTACTGATTTATAGCCCAAAGAATTACATAAGCTGACACCGTTTAATATAAAGACAGGTAATACAGGATCATGAGAAACCTGAGTTGTATCATTGCATTGCAAAGGCCACTTATTTGTTATGATTTGCTGTCTTAAAATATATCTTTTCCTATAGAAGAAACAATATTATTATTAGCCTGCTCTTTTGAATGTTTACTGTTATTACTCTTTAGTACTGGATGTCAGAGAGTCTTTTTCTCTTTATTATTTTCATGTATACTCTAATAATAAAATCAGATGGAATAAAAACAACATAGGAATATTATTTGTCAATGTAAATAAACATGGCTTAAATAAACATGATAATTTAGTAATATGAATAATAATATAAATATACACTGAGTAGTCTCTGTAATAAAATGTTGAAAATTCCATTTATATGGAATTTCAAATTAAAGTGATTTAGGGACCAAAGCATACTTTCATAATAAAATCATTTTTCAGTGTTTCAACAAACCAAAATGTATGTGTGTATCTGTATATAAGTAAAAGAATGGTTATTGTAGAAAATGTGGAAAATTTTCACCTGAAATTTTATCAGAGATCATTACAAATATTTTTTATATATCTTTCCAGTCTTTTTAAAGAAATGGACACGAGCATTTTCTCTTTTACAAAATTGATATCAAAGTCTGTATAAACTCAATACTGTTTACTATTTGCTTTTCTTCTCACCATATGATATTTTCTACATTTAATGATTTCTTAAAATATTATTTGGTAACATGATTTTAAAGCTTAATCAAATGAACATACCACAGTTTAATAAAATTACTACTGTTGGACATTTAGATTGGCCTCAATTTTTCCTTTTTATAGTAAGATCTAGCAGAATACCATTGAACATAAATTTTTAGATGTATCTTATTTCCTAGGCTAAATTCCTAAATCTTAGATTAATGAGTTCAAAGTTATAGTCACCTCAATTTTAATGGGCAAAATAATGAAAAAACTTGTTATTTTCAAGTCAATAGTTTATTTCAGGTTCTATGTGTGAGAAATGAATTCTCTAACAAAACAGTTTTGTTTTTTAAGACGGGAAAGATACTTGTGGCTTGTCTAACAAATGAAACTTTATCAGTTTCATGTATTTGTGATTTTGTAAGCATTGTGAATATATTTGGGGAACAAATTGGCATGGAGTCCTCTCCTGCTGCCATGAACGCACCATTGCTCCATTCACAGCTATCCACTTGCAGCTATAGACCTGATATTATCACTCATGTTATTTGGGCAGGGGTTTAGAGTGTGGAGAAAGAGACAAAGACTAGTGACCAAAGATAGATTAGGAATTAATACCAAGTCAGGCAAAAAAGATGTAAGTAAAGGGTGATAATTGAGGTTGGTCTAGAGGGGGTCTGAGAAACAAAGTAGATACTTTAATCTATTTCAATGAATGTTAATCAGCTGGTTTAGTGAAAATCTCNGGGCTACAGTTCCTAGGGCCTCATTCATTTGACCATAGTTGGATGATGGAAGAGAGGATTCCTTCTGCGGAAGTTGCTAGATTAGGATATAGCGTGGAACCACACACAGAAATTTTCTCAAACTTTATGGGGGCTGTCTTACATTAGGAGAAAACCAACAAATAGGAATAGGGTGGGGACACAGAGAAAATAAAAGCTGCCAGTAGTGGTGTGGCCTCAGGATACAGCTGTATTTGAACTTTTCAGACAAGCTACTCATCTGATCTTTTGCTTAAATTAAACTCATTTAAATTGTGTTTGCCTCATTTGCAATCAAGAGTCATAATTAATAGCAACTCATTCTTTAAGGAAAATGTATGCAACCACAAAAATAGCTTTCTTATCCAGCGACCCCACTTCTGGATATATCCCCAAAAGAAATGAAACCATTATCTTGAAGAGATGTCTATACTCCTATGTTCATGGCAGCATTATTCACAATAGCCAATGTATGGAAACAACATCAGTGTCCATCAGCAAATGAATGGATCAAGAAAGTTATACACACGTATTTACACACATACACACACACACACAGAGAGAGAGAGAGGAATATTATTCAGCCTTAAAAAGAAGGAAATCCTGTCATTTGCAACAATGTAGATGAACCTGGGGGTATTATGCTAAGTGAAATAAGTCAGAAAAAGATAAATACTGCCTGGTATCACTTACATGTAAGTGTAAGTAACAGAGTAGAATAGTGGTTACTAGAGGCTAGAGGTGGGAGAAAAGGGGAAATACCAATCAAAGGGTACAAACTTTCAGTTATAAAATGAGTAAGTTCTGGAGACCTAATGTACAGTATGGTGATTTTAGCTAATAATAATGTTTTGNATAAAAGCTGCCAGTAGTGGTGTGGCCTCAGGATACAGCTGTATTTGAACTTTTCAGACAAGCTACTCATCTGATCTTTTGCTTAAATTAAACTCATTTAAATTGTGTTTGCCTCATTTGCAATCAAGAGTCATAATTAATAGCAACTCATTCTTTAAGGAAAATGTATGCAACCACAAAAATAGCTTTCTTATCCAGCGATCCCACTTCTGGATATATCCCCAAAAGAAATGAAACCATTATCTTGAAGAGATGTCTATACGCCTATGTTCATGGCAGCATTATTCACAATAGCCAATGTATGGAAACAACATCAGTGTCCATCAGCAAATGAATGGATCAAGAAAGTTATACACACGTATTTACACACATACACACACACACACAGAGAGAGAGAGAGGAATATTATTCAGCCTTAAAAAGAAGGAAATCCTGTCATTTGCAACAATGTAGATGAACCTGGGGGTATTATGCTAAGTGAAATAAGTCAGAAAAAGATAAATACTGCCTGGTATCACTTACATGTAAGTGTAAGTAACAGAGTAGAATAGTGGTTACTAGAGGCTAGAGGTGGGAGAAAAGGGGAAATACCAATCAAAGGGTACAAACTTTCAGTTATAAAATGAGTAAGTTCTGGAGACCTAATGTACAGTATGGTGATTTTAGCTAATAATAATGTTTTGTGTACTCGATATTTGTGGAGAGTAGATCTCAAGTGTTTTTAACACACACACACACACACACCATAACTATGGGTGGTAATGGATAAGTTAATTAGCTTGATTGAGGATAATCATTTCATATTCATAATGTATACTTAAAACGTCATGTTGTACACTTAAACATACACAATTTTTATCAAAAAATGAATGAACTAATGAATGAATAAAATACAGACATAATTTAAACTGAAAATCACTTATCAAAGTTAACAGACAAAATTCAAGTCCAAAAAGTGGGAAAGGAAGTTGTAAAAGAAAGGAGGAGACAGTCTTAAACTTGGAAAATCTTGAAGGATTATTCTAATTTCCTTTGAAAGGATAAAACGTAATTTCAAAGCTGGCAGCTAGAGATGCATTAAAAACAAGTTTACTGATCTGTGCTTAGAAGTGTCCTTTTCACTGCTCCTGACACATCCGTCAGAAAATAGCTCATGCTCAGTGCATTCATCATATCATCAGCACATCTTAAAATCAATATCATCTATCCTACAGGCATACCTAAGGAGGTACATTGGCTAGAGTTCCTTAATTCCATTTATTTCTCTGGGTCCTATGTTCCTAACATTTTAGGCTAAAGTGAAGCTACATCTATATTCCTTGGGCTAAAGCCTCCCTGTAGGTACTAATAAGTTTTTTTTGAAAAAAGATTAGGATGGAGATTCTTGTAAAACAAGGCTCTACCTGTCTGGATTAAGGAAATCACTTCTAGCTCTGGTACTCTTGCCTTCTGAAAAATTATGAAATTATATGAAAATTCTATTCTAAAATATTAACAACTATCTCCTACATTTCGAAAAAGAAAGCCCCTAGCAACAATTTTTCCTCTCTCTGTTTCAATGAGTTCTATATGCATATAATATGGNGCCCCTAGCAACAATTTTTCTTCTCTCTGTTTCAATGAGTTCTATATGCATATAATATGGGAATGAAATATATATATACAATATTCCATGATATCTTTCTTTCTTTCTTTTTCT
The DNA here is from genome assembly GCF_002007445.2 of Ailuropoda melanoleuca. Classification (NCBI taxonomy): domain Eukaryota; kingdom Metazoa; phylum Chordata; class Mammalia; order Carnivora; family Ursidae; genus Ailuropoda; species Ailuropoda melanoleuca. The sequence continues at coordinate 65,847,037 of NC_048232.1, forward strand.
TAAGTAGGTTCCATGCCCAGTTGGAGCCCAGTTCAGAGCTTGAACTCATGACCTTGAGATCAAAACCTGAGCTGAGATCAAGAGTTGGAAGCCTGACCGACTGAGCCACCCAGGTACCCCCATGATACCTGTCTTTCTATCACATTTTTTAAAATCCATTCAACTGTCAAAGGCCACTTGAGTTTCTATATCTTGGCTATTATGAGTAATGCTGCAATGAACATGGGAATGCAGATGTCTCTTCAGGATAGTGATTTTATTTCCTTTAGCTATATATACCCAGAAGTGGGATTGCTGGCTTTCACACAGTAGTTCTATTTTTCACATTTTGAAGAACCTCCAGGTTGTTTTCCGTAATGGCGGCACCAATTTATATACCCACCAGCAGTGCGCAAGTGTTCTTTTTTCTCCATATCCTTGCCAACATTTGTTATCTTTTGACTTTTTGGTAATGGCCATTCTAACCGGTATGAGGTGATATCCCTTTGTGGTTTTGATTTGCATTTTCCTGATGACTAGTGATGTTCAGTATCTTTTCATATATCCGTTGGCCATTTGTATGTCTTCTTTGGGAAAATGTCTATTCAGATACGTCTGTATTTTATATTTTAAGGTACCTTAAACACATTCTGGAAATATAACAAATACATACACATGCACACAAGATAAGCCCGGAGACCTCTGAGAAAATAGCAGGAAATATTAATGGATACATGCATTGCATTTGAACTCTTATCCTATAAAAATCAACAGGCACATCAGAGAACCTAGTAAAAATGATCCTTTTGTAAGTATTTAGACTATATTAACCAAATATTATTGAACACTTGTGTGTAAGGAATCATGCCAAATATTGAGAACAAGAAGGTGAAAACAATTTGAATCTTTGCCCTTAAGGAATCTAGTAAGGGAGATAGGCTTGATTTCCTAGACAAGCAGAACTAATACTTCTTCCATTAGGCTCACATTGCACCTATCTCTATTATAGCACATATCATAATTATTTCTTTGGGGATACATATCCTGTTTTAGAATAAAAGTTCTACAATGGGCCAGCTGACTGTCTTACTCACTTTTATATTCTCAGTGCCTAATACTGTGTTTGAGGAGTAAGTATTTAATAAAAACTTGATGTTTACATGACTCATGGAATATGTAACTCAAACAGACCTTAAAAATGAGGAAGTGAGTTAGTTTATGTAAGAGGATGTCCAGTGTCAAGGTGGATCCAGTGTTTTCATTTGGTCATCAAANGAGGAGTAAGTATTTAATAAAAACTTGATGTTTACATGACTCATGGAATATGTAACGCAAACAGACCTTAAAAATGAGGAAGTGAGTTAGTTTATGTAAGAGGATGTCCAGTGTCAAGGTGGATCCAGTGTTTTCATTTGGTCATCAAAAAACAGAAGTTCTTCATACTGCTCTGTTCTATTTTATTTTTTAAAGATTTATTTATTTATTTGAGAGAGAGAGAGAGAGAGCACAAGCGCCAGCAGGGATGGAGGGGTGGGGGAAGGGCAGAGGGAGAGAGAATCTCAAGCAGACTTTAAGCTGAGTGCAGAACCTGACATGGGGCTTAATCTCAAGACCCTGAGATAATGACCTGAGCCGAAACCAAGAGTCAGACGCTTAACCTCCTGAGCCACCCAGATGCCCCTATTCTTTTCTATTTTAATCCTGAGGCAGCTTCCTCTTATGGTTGGAGGATGGCTGCTGGGGTGATGAGGCTGAATACTAAGTTGGTATGTAATGTAGGGGGTGAGGGTAGGACTCCTGATCTTCTTAGGAGAGATGAAAAGCTTTCCCCAGAGCATTTAGAAAACCTTTTCTCATCTCTCATTGATTAGAATTGGATCACATATTAATCCCCTTCATGAGAGGGATGGGGTTCACTTTCGACCAGGGTTTCGACCAGGGTTTCCTAATTTTGGCACTATTGGCATTCTGCACTGAATAGTTGTTGTGAAGGGCTAGGCTATCCTGTGCATTGTAGGTTGTTTAGTGGCNTATGGGGTTCACTTTCGACCAGGGTTTCCTAATTTTGGCATTATTGGCATTCTGCACTGAATAGTTGTTGTGAAGGGCTAGGCTATCCTGTGCATTGTAGGTTGTTTAGTGGCACCCCTGGTTTTTTATCCAAGAGCACCCTCCCACAGGTTGTGAAAATCAGAATGTCTCTAGATATTGTGAAATGTCNCCCACCGGTTTTTTATCCAAGAGCACCCTCCCACCGGTTGTGACAATCAGAATGTCTCTAGACATTGTGAAATGTCCCCTGGGAGACAAAATCACCCTGACTGAAAACCATTGCTTTAGATAATTTAGGATTACTCCTGAAGCTGAGAGTGAATCAGGTTTGTGTAATGCTGGTGGGGATATATACTTGAACCAATCAGGGTTCTGTCAGGAAGGTAATGGATCTGGTGAGGTAGCTAACAATGTCCACATGGTGTGTTGAACATAAAGGCTTAACAGGTTCAGCATGTAATTTAAAATTTTAGTTTTTCTCCATCTTACATGTCTTTAAAATGAATTTCTGCACAGTTCAATGAAATTAGAAGAGGAAAAATGAACTTATGTTGAGGGATTGGTTCCTGTCTCTTAGCAGTTTCTTACAAAGTAAAACCGAATCAGGCCACTTTAAGTTGGAAATTATAGAAACCCAATCCAAACTGCTATTTTACAAAAAGTGGAATTCACTGGCTAATGATAACGATCATAGCCAAATTGTATCAAGTGTGTCCCCCTGTAACAGGAGTTGTTGAGATGCTTCTCAAATATTAACAGATCTAATTTTCACAAAAATTCTATGAAATCTTTACCATTATTTCCAGAAGTAAACTAAGTCATAGGGAAATTAAGTAACTAGTAATCAGCCACTAAATGGTCACACTTTGTAAGTGCTACTGGAGCCCAGAGGGAGAATTGATTAATTCTAACCTGGATATGAGATGATCCCATACAGAAGGGGCATTTTTACTTTGCTTGGAGGGGAGGGTAAAATTTTTATATTAAAGACATATCATTGTATTGAAGGTGAGGGATAGAGAGGAGAAAATATTCCCTTTCTCTGGGTAATGCTCATTTAGGGCTAGACTCTGGCAAAAATTCTCAGGATCCCAAAAGGTAGAGTTCTACTCAATTTACAAGCCCCCAGCCATTTCCCCCATGTGTACACCTCACAGCTCTGTTGTGGCTGGTTCAGGATGGATTCTGATATCAGCTGCGAAGTACTTATAGCCAGCACTCTGACTTTCAATTCTTTTTAGGAAGCTTTGCTCTCTAGACTAAACTCTTTCTAACTCTTCTATTGGGTCTCTTGCCCTCCTATAATTTGATCTCAATTGGAATTAGGGTCATCACATAGAGCCTGCAGTTTGTGCACTATACAACTCCAGGGGCATCACTCAGAGAAACCTTTTAAATGCCTGCAAGAAGCCATATAAAACTGATTTTATAACCCCTAATACAACCCCTGGAGCCTCCAAGCCCACACCAGTAGAGAACAGGCTGGGAAAATTTTGAATCTCCAAGAAGGACATAGTCTTCAATACTGACTTCATATGTGGCTACAGAGGATAATAGGCATGAAAGAACCTCCCAGATAGCAGAACCAGGGCTGATCAGATGGGCCATCCAAGGGACTTACTCTCTGTCAGGGCAGGGAATCTTTGTAGTTCCTGCTTATTAGGATTTGACGGTTGCTACAGACCAGTGACTACTACGTATTTCCTATTCTTCCCTCTTCTGACCTGGAGTTTTTATTGTGGTTATCATGTCTTTGCCACACCACTGCATATTGGATGTCTTAGTTTATGAGTCACTATTCCAAAATGAACCACATCCAAACCTGACTTAGGACTGCCTAACACTTAGAGACCTTGGACTCCAAGATGGGGTGTGGTAACTGGCTGGGATGTTGTATTAGTTCCCTTGGAAAGGAGGTGAATGTGTTCTTATGTATCAGAAGGGTATATATCAATACTTGGGCAGCCAGAGAATTGGCTTGTAGAAAACCCTACTAATTGGTCCCTGATATCCATTCTCTCAATCTTCCTTTTAGGAATAGAACCTCTAAATTTTAGTTGGGCACGTGGTTATCAAGCTAGAAACAACATTTTCCAGGTGTGCATAGATGGGCCATAGAACTATGTCCTGATCAGTGGTATGTGAAAGGAGATGATCTGTGCTCTCAGGGAGATACCTTCACTTCTCTTTTTACCCTTGCACACAAGCTGCAATGTGGTAGTAAATCATTTGACTGTGTGGTTAGGAGTTTCACTTAGTAAATTTTCTTTGCAGGGGTTGGCAAATTTTCTTAAAGGGCGTGGTAGGAAATACTTGACTTACATGGCATGGAATCTCTGTCATAACTACTCAAATCTGCCATCATAGTTCAAAAGCAGCTACAAAAAATACTTATACAATTGGGCATGGTTGTGTCGCAATAAAATTTTATTTACAACCAACTGTAATTTCTCTATCCCTGATCCAACAGAACAATAAGATAGGTGAAATCTAGGTCCCTGGATGACCTCATGGAAGAAAGCCACCCTACCTTCCTCATCTACTGCTCAGACTTTCATGTGGAGAAACAAGTCTTCATTGTTATTTAAGTCACTGTTATGTTAGATTCTGTTAGGGTGTTCAAACAATATCTTCATGTAACTGCAGCTTACTGTAAGAATTCCCTAAATACTTATGATTATGATCCACTGGAAGCATTCTTACTTTATTTTAATCACAAATCTATTTCTAGATAAAAAGTGATGATTGGGAAAATAACTTTCTCAAAATCCCATGACAAGTCTGTGATGGTACAGGGAAATGCTCTCATTTCCCTTGATTCTGAAGATGTCAGTGAGAAGTGGCAACTAAAGATAAAGTTTCTTTGTTTTTATTTTTAACCTGAAATCATTATGGAAGTGGTTAGGAGATGTTAAGTGACCTCTGAGCCAGTTATTTACCAGTAAAGATTTAATGAACAACATTTCATTAAACGCACGTTAGTTAGTTGCAGGTTCCTACCTGCAGTTCTGGTTAAACATATATATCCTAAAGGCACCATACTTGTAAAGGCAACTCCAGTATGTTGCATAACATATTCACATTTTACTCATCATTTAAGGAATTATATGTACTATTATCTAGTTCCTTAAGTATCTTTTTCTAAAATTCATAATCAGTATGAAATTGAGAATAGTGCAATACTTCCTTTCATGCTGCTGATAGCCCACTGTCTTCTGAAGAGCAAGAGAATCAAAACTAAATAATTTGGTCATTTTGAAAAAGAAAATCACTGAACGAAGCAGGCAGTTGGAGGGGATGGTTTATAATAATTATTTTTGAGAAAGTTTGCATTAATTGATCACATAAAAAAGTAGATCTTCAAAGTACTCTTTCTCTGTTTTGCTTTCTCTCTTTAGTGAAGGGGTCTGTATGTACTCTCTTTATGTTCTTTGTAGTAAATACATTCATTCATTTGCTTAATATCATCTTTTTGGCTTCACCGTTTTAAAAGTACAAAGTGATACATATATTGCCAGCTTGGAGTTTTGCAGTGGTAGGTGTGGTTGTATAGCAAATGTCATGTTTCTTATTTGTGTGTTATTTTCTAAACATATTCAAGGCAGCGCCCCCTGAGACAGCTGTGACAATAATGCCCCACCATGACAACAGAGGAGCAGTGCCAAAGCTCAGCAAAACAAAATTTACTTGGCAGGGGAAGGAGAATAGAGGCTTTTCATAGCCCTTTGGAAATGCTAATAAGGTCTCAACCTTGAATCATGTTTGCTTTTTATCTGGGAAACCCTTTCCAGTTATGATACCATCTGTATGAGTAGAAGGAAGAGATTCCAAGTTGGAAGTGTGTACAGTAGCAGATTTTCGAGAAGGGCTAGTTCAGAATCCAGGTGTTTCTTTTTCACCTGGGAGAACAGTGCATTTGGGGACATTTTAAAGCCCACGGTCAACTTCTTTGGGTCCTTAAACTTAAGACAGTCTGGAGCTTGGCAGGCATCACCACCAGGGGTGGTGGTGTGTTAAAGTGCATGAAATACATTTGCAATGTGTAAACAGTTGACTCAGAGCTCAAATTTTCTTCTCATGAATAGCTCTTTTAAGCTTCCTTGCCCTTTTTGTCCATGTTGCATAGTTAGAAAAAAAATTACTATTATATGTGATAGCTCAGTTTAAAGACCCACGCTAAACCAACTAAGCTCAGCCTTCACTCTCACACCTTCCCTCCAATATCTGGCACCAATCTTTTAAATAACTTGTCAGAGGAATACTGTTTTGTGGGTGTATTAAAACTGCGCATGGTGTTAAGTCCCAACAACACATGAAGGCTTAAAGCTGGGTTGCTGGGTGGAAGCTCTCCCCTAGCTTTCTCTGTCTCATCCTCATTGGAATAATTAGATGGATGGAGCTTTTCTTCTGTGGTTTATCTGTGTTTTCAATGGCATAAATCCCATGAAGAGATGGGCCATTAAGAATTCCAAAAGTCAACACTTTAAAATATCTGTTTGAAAATGTCTATTTCTTCTTTGCTGTTTCTGAAAAACTTAGAAACTTGAGGAGTCATATATAATAAACTGTAACTGTCCTTTTGATAATTTTTAGAGTTACTGATTTATAGCCCAAAGAATTACATAAGCTGACACCGTTTAATATAAAGACAGGTAATACAGGATCATGAGAAACCTGAGTTGTATCATTGCATTGCAAAGGCCACTTATTTGTTATGATTTGCTGTCTTAAAATATATCTTTTCCTATAGAAGAAACAATATTATTATTAGCCTGCTCTTTTGAATGTTTACTGTTATTACTCTTTAGTACTGGATGTCAGAGAGTCTTTTTCTCTTTATTATTTTCATGTATACTCTAATAATAAAATCAGATGGAATAAAAACAACATAGGAATATTATTTGTCAATGTAAATAAACATGGCTTAAATAAACATGATAATTTAGTAATATGAATAATAATATAAATATACACTGAGTAGTCTCTGTAATAAAATGTTGAAAATTCCATTTATATGGAATTTCAAATTAAAGTGATTTAGGGACCAAAGCATACTTTCATAATAAAATCATTTTTCAGTGTTTCAACAAACCAAAATGTATGTGTGTATCTGTATATAAGTAAAAGAATGGTTATTGTAGAAAATGTGGAAAATTTTCACCTGAAATTTTATCAGAGATCATTACAAATATTTTTTTATATATCTTTCCAGTCTTTTTAAAGAAATGGACACGAGCATTTTCTCTTTTACAAAATTGATATCAAAGTCTGTATAAACTCAATACTGTTTACTATTTGCTTTTCTTCTCACCATATGATATTTTCTACATTTAATGATTTCTTAAAATATTATTTGGTAACATGATTTTAAAGCTTAATCAAATGAACATACCACAGTTTAATAAAATTACTACTGTTGGACATTTAGATTGGCCTCAATTTTTCCTTTTTATAGTAAGATCTAGCAGAATACCATTGAACATAAATTTTTAGATGTATCTTATTTCCTAGGCTAAATTCCTAAATCTTAGATTAATGAGTTCAAAGTTATAGTCACCTCAATTTTAATGGGCAAAATAATGAAAAAACTTGTTATTTTCAAGTCAATAGTTTATTTCAGGTTCTATGTGTGAGAAATGAATTCTCTAACAAAACAGTTTTGTTTTTTAAGACGGGAAAGATACTTGTGGCTTGTCTAACAAATGAAACTTTATCAGTTTCATGTATTTGTGATTTTGTAAGCATTGTGAATATATTTGGGGAACAAATTGGCATGGAGTCCTCTCCTGCTGCCATGAACGCACCATTGCTCCATTCACAGCTATCCACTTGCAGCTATAGACCTGATATTATCACTCATGTTATTTGGGCAGGGGTTTAGAGTGTGGAGAAAGAGACAAAGACTAGTGACCAAAGATAGATTAGGAATTAATACCAAGTCAGGCAAAAAAGATGTAAGTAAAGGGTGATAATTGAGGTTGGTCTAGAGGGGGTCTGAGAAACAAAGTAGATACTTTAATCTATTTCAATGAATGTTAATCAGCTGGTTTAGTGAAAATCTCCTCTCGATATGCCAAAACACAGTGGCTTATGCAAACGTTTGATAAACCATTCTCAAGTGTGGATAGAGTTTAGTTATTAAGACATGACCCTGGAAAGAGATTGCATGGTTGTATTTTTCCTCAATCATTTATAATGTGCATGCACACACACACACACACACACACGCACACATATCCAAAAATGTAGCTGTGTGAATCAAATTAATTATTATTAGTTTGTTTGCTTTGTTTTTTGTTTTAAAGATTTTATTTATTTGTTTGACAGAGAGAGAGCACAAGCAGGGGGAAGAGGAGAGGGAGAAGCAGGCTTCCTGCTCAAGGGAGCCCCACATGGGGCTTGATCCCAGGACCCTGGGATCATGACCTGAACCAAAGGCAGACACTTAAGTGACTGAGCCATCCAGGTGCCCCAGTCAAATTAATTATTAAAAACATTTATTTTAGGGGCGCCCGGGAGTCTCGGTTAAACGTCTGCCTTTGGCTCAGGTCATGATCCCAGGGTTCTGGGATTGAGCCCCACATGGGGCTCCCTGCTCATTGGGGAGCCTGCTTCTTCTTTTCCCTCTGCCCGTCCCCCCACTCATACTCTCTCTCTCTTTTTCCTCTCTCTTTCTCTCTCACAAATAAATAAATAAAGTCTTAAAAGAAACCATTTGTTTTAGAACATTTTATTCTAATATTTTGAGCACAAATTTAACCCAAAGGTAGTGGACAAGAAATAATTAAAGGCATTCTGCGTTGAGCCTAGCCAGATGGTCTAAAAGCTGTTTTGTGCTTGCATTGCTACTTTGGGAAGAATGGAGAGCTTTCTTTTCTTTTCTTTCCTTTCTTTTCTTTTCTTTTCTTTCTTTCTTTTCCTTTTTTTTAAGATTTTATTTATTTGACAGAGAGAGACACGGCGAGAGAGGGAACACAAGCGGGGGGGGTGGGGGAGGGAGAAGCAGGTTTCCCCGCTGAGCAGGGAGCCCGATGTGGGGCTTGATCCCAGGACTCTGGAANTCTTTTCCTTTTTTTAAAGATTTTATTTATTTGACAGAGAGAGACACGGCGAGAGAGGGAACACAAGCGGGGGGTTGGGGGAGGGAGAAGCAGGTTTCCCCGCTGAGCAGGGAGCCCGATGTGGGGCTTGATCCCAGGACTCTGGAATCATGACCTGAGCCGAAGGTAGATGCCTAACGACTGAGCCACCCAGGCGCCCCAGTGGAGAGCTTTCTTTTAAGGGATAGAGGACCAGCCCACCCAGGAAATTTGTCTGTTGTTACCTAGGACAGTCTTCTTAGTGGGAAAAATCCCTTGGAAACCATTCTTTTCCATCTAAAAACCAAAGAGTAGGCGTAAATAATTTCTCCTCTCTAATTAAAACAGAGATCAGAAGGATCATTGAAATCTTATGAGTCAGAGTTTATCAGAGAGAGGAGATGGTGAGGGAGGGAGAGGCTATAATATTAGGACCAGACAGATGTAATCACTGTTGTCACTGACCCTTGGTCCTCTGGCTGGTGCTTGGGTCTCTTAGTTCAGTGGCTTACACATCTAAGCATCAGTGACAACTGGGGTGTTCACATGTTCTAAGTTGGAATTTAGGGGAATGGGGCTTGAGATTCTATCTTTTAAAAAATTTTTCAACTCAGGCAGGTTAGGAGCTGCTGTCTTGGAGCTTTATAACTTTTAAACTGTGAGATTGCTGGCTCTGGTCATCAGACTTAGTGAGAGTTTCTCACAGTGATAGTCTCCAAAGTGGGGTGTCAGAAGAAAATATTAGAAATATTTATATCTTTATATTTTAAAAATCTCGTTTAAAAATGTTCTACTTGTGGGCCACTTGGGTGGCTCAGTTGGTTAGTGTCTGACTCTTGATCTCAGCTCGGGTCTTGATCTTAGGGTTGTGAGCCCCAGTGTGGAGCCTACTTAGAAAAAAAGTTTCATGTTTTATGAAATACATAGTTTATGAGTATAGATGAGTACATATTCTATGATTTATAATTAAATACTTTTATGGTGGGACTTCTGCTCAAAATGTTTTACTGATAAGGTTGAGCAGTCAAAATAAAATTTAGAAACCACTGCCTTAGAAGGCTGGGAAAATTAAAACTCAGCCTTAAGAGGCAGGCTATCCAAAAACAATGTTTGGTCTTCAAAAGCAGATATAACGGATAATACACTTCTAGAGTCACTGGTGTTTTAGAAAATAACCAATCCAGACAGGACGAGGTTAAAATCCCAGGAAAAGGAGAAAATGGATAGGAATTGGGGTTCTGGCCACTGATAGCTTGTGAGGCAGTATGATGTAGCCAAAAGAGAATAGGCTTAGGAGTCAGCAAATCTGACCTAAACTTTGAGTTCTGCCATGTTACAGCTGTGTGACCCCATCTCTCAGTCCATTTGTTTCCCCGTCTATAAAACAGGGATAGAAATACTTAACTGGCAGGAATGCCTTGAGGATTAAATGAGATTATGTATTTAACAGAGTTTAGCACATAGTAGGTGCACTGTAAAATGATAGCTATTGTTATTAACAGCTATAGTTGAGATTATACCATTTATTGAGGCAGTATAAGACAGCAGTTGATGGTTTGGGCTCTGAAGTTAATTTGCATAAGTTGGAATCCTGGCATTGCCACCCATTAACTGTGTTATATTGGGCCAGCTGATGGCAATAATAATAATAATAACAATAATAATAGTAATACCTATCTCCTGGGGTTATTGTGAGGTTTTAAAGAGATTATATATGTAGAGCACATAGCTTGATGTCTGGCTAATAATATATGCTTAATCAATATTAGCTGCTATCATTGTCATGGTCATCACCATCATTATCATTATCATCATCACCACCACCATGGTTGCACCAGGTTTTTTTTTTAAGTGAGAAGGTACATGATAATTAAACAATTGTAACCATGTAGTTACAATTCTGTAATTAATAACTAAGTAAAATGACCAGTAAATCTGCTGGTATGGTTCATATAACAGTGATTCTTAGATGTTTGTATACACTAAAATGATCAGTGGGGCTTATGAAGAATATAGTTGAGACCCACTTTATTTTATTTTTTTAAAGATTTTATTTATTTATTTGACAGAGAGAGAGGCAGAGTGGCAGGCAGAAGGAGAGGGAGAAACAGACTCCACTTTATTTTATTTTTTAAAAGATTTTATTTATTTATTTGACAGAGAGAGAGGCAGAGTGGCAGGCAGAAGGAGAGGGAGAAACAGACTCCCCGCTGAGCAGGGAGCCTGATGCAGGCCTCAATCCCAGGACCCTGAGATCATGACCTAAGCCGAAGGCAGATGCTTAACCAACTGAGCCACCCAGGGGCCCCTGAGTCCCATTTTAGAATTCCTGAATCAGAATTTTTACGATGGAGCCCAGGCAGCTGTAATAATCCACAGGATACATGAGGCATCCTGATACACACGAAAGTTTGAGAACCACTGATTATAGTGTTTTCCTCAATTACTTCAATTTTCCTCAAATCCCAAGGAAATCATTCAGGTAGTATTAAATTAGAAATGTCTCTATGATCAAATTGACCATCTGATTATTACTTGTTGCCTAGCAAATTGTACTCTGGATTTAGACGATTAGGCCACTGGTTGGGAGTTTTAAAATGCTTGCCTTTCATTTGGAGGTTACATTTTGCTTTTTGTTTTGGTAAACCACCATCTTACTTTACTGTTCAAGATAAATGAAAATATTCTTAATCAGGACTGAAAGAGAATTTAGGGAATAACTAATCCAATCTCCAAACTTTATTAAGAGGTTATACTTTACCCTATGTCTAATTAGTAGCAAAATCAGCCTTAAAATTCAGTTTCTTGATTTCTGGCTTTGTGATCATTTTGTTACAACATGCTGCTTCCAATATTTTGAGTTCCCAGGCATCGGAGTGGGGAAGCTGGCTGCAATCAGTGAGCCCAGGAGTGGGTCTTCGGCTTGGTGTTGCCATAAACCTGGAACCACTCCACAGTTGGGCGACCACTCTCTGAGCAGAGGCACAGCAAGAGGTAGAACTCACAGAGACTCCCCTCCCTCCCCCAGGAACAGTGGTGTGGGTGTGAGCTGCAGGAGTCTATAAAGTTTGGAGACTCAAAAGGGGCTTGCATGCCTGAGATAAAAATGCTTAGTCACAGGCTGGGTGAACACAGAGTGTGGATGGAAACCAGGGAGAAAAGAGTGATTGGCTACTTTTCTGTAAGGGCTCATTGAAGAGTGGGGTGCATGAACTTTCAGCTCCAGGGCTGGAGATCAGGGTGCTGCTATTTTCATTTTCATCCCCCAAAGTGGAGCCGAAAGCCTTCAGGGAACAAAAGCCACATAGAGCAATCCGGAGCCACATACACTGAGCGCAGCCCCCTGGAAAGGGGGAGGCGGAGTACCTCCTGGGCAAAGACACCTGAGAATCAGTACTATAGGCCCCTCCCCTCAAAGATCAGCAGGAACATCCGGCTAATACCAAGTTTACTAATTGATCATACAGAACTGCAAAACTGCAGCGCTAGAGGAAACTAGAATACAGGATTTATGCTTTTTTCTCATGATTCTATAGTCTCTCAGTTAATTTTTTTTTCCTTTTCAACTAATTTCTTATTTTATCTTTTTTAAGTCTTTTTTAATTTTCATTTTTACATTTACATTATATATATATTTCATTTTTGGCTTCATTGTATTCAATTTTATTTTTGTATATGTGTAAGTTTTTCTTTCTTCACAATTTTGGGATCTAGTTTCTTCTAAAAAACAGACCAAAATACACACAGGATCTAGTTTATTGTTCCGTTCTGCTCACCTGTTTGATTTTATTCTCTTTTTTTCTTTTCTTTTTCTGTTTTTTTTTTTTTTTTTCCCTTTTTGGTTTCTGATCTCTTCTGATTTGTTTAGTGTATATTTTCCTGGGGTCATTGTTGCAATTTTTATATTTTGTTCTCTCTTTCTTCTCTTCTTCTCTGGGTATAATGACAAGATGAAAGAAGTCACCCCAAAAAAGAAAACAAGTAGTAGTACTCATCGCCAGGGACTTAATCAATATGAATATAAGTAAGATGTCAGAACTAGAATTCAGAATAATGATTATAAAGATATTAGCTGGGCTTGAAAAAAGCACAGAAGACACTAGAGAATCCCTTTCTGGAGAAATAAAAGAACTAAAATCTAATCAAGTCAAAATTAAAAAAAGGCTATTAATGAGATGCAATAAAAAATGGAGGCTCTAACTGCTAGCGTGAGGCAGAAGAGAGAGTCAGTGATATAGAAGACAAAATGATGGAGAATAAAGAAACTGAGAAAAAGAGAGATAACTACTGGATCATGAGGGGAGAATCTGAGAGATAAGTGATATCATAAAGCAAAACAATATTAGAATAATTGGGGTCCCAGAGGAAGAAGAAAGAGAGAGAGAGGGGCAGAAGGTTTATTTGAACAAATTATAGCTGAGAACTTCCCTAATCTGGGGAAGGAAACAGGCATTCACATCCAGGAGGCACAGAGAACCACCCCCCCAATCAAAATCAATAAAAATAGGTCGACAAGAGGTCCTTAACCTACAAGGGTAGAAACATAAGCCTGGCAGCAGACCTGTCCACAGAGACCTGGCAGGCAGGAAAGGACTGGCATTCGGGGTGCTAAATGACAAAAATACAGTAGCCAAAAATACTTTATTCAGCAAGAATGAAATTTAGAATAGAAGGAGAGGTAAAGAGCTTCCAGGACAAACAGAAACTAAAAGAATTTGTGTTCACTAAACCAGCCCTACAAGAAATATTAAAGGGGATCCTTTAAGTGAAGAGAGAGCCCAAAAGTAACATAGACCAGAAAGGAACAGAGACAATATACAGAAACAGTGACTTCACAGGCAATACAATGGCCCTAAAGTCATACCTTTCAATAATTACCCTAAATATAAATGGATTAAATGCTCCAATCAAAAGACACAGGGTATCAGATTGGATAAAAAAGCAAGACTCATCAATATGCTGTCTGCAAGAGACTCATTTTAGACCCACAGACACCTCCAGATTGAAAGTGAGGGGGTGGAAAATGATTTATCATGCTAATGGACCTCAAAAGAAAACTGGAGTGGCAATCCTTATATCAAGACAAATTAGATTTTAAACCAAAGGCTGTAATAAGAGATGAGGAAGGACACTATATCATAATTAAAGGGTCTATCCAACAAGAAGATCTAATGACTGTAAATATTTATGCCCCTAGCATGAGAGCAGCCAATTTTATAAACTAACAATTAATAACAAAATTAAAGAAACACTTCAATAATAATACAGTAATAGTAGGGGACTTTAACACCCCCCCTCACTGCAATGGACAGATCATCCAAGCAGAAGATCAACAAGGGAACAAGGGCTTTGAATGACACACTGGACCAGATGGACTTCACAGATATGTTCAGAGCATTCCATCCTAAAGCAACAGAATACACATTCTTCTCAAGTGCACATGGAACATTCTCCAGAATAGATCACATACTGGGTCACAACAGGTCTCAACCAATACCCAAAGATTGGGATCATTCCCTGCATAGTTTAAGATCACAATACTTTGAAACTGGAACTCAGTCACAAGAGGACATTTGCAAAGAACTCAAATATATGGAGGTTAAAGAGCATCCTACTAAAGAATGAATGGGTCAACCAGGAAATCAAAGAAGAGTTTTAAAAATTCATAGAAACAAATGAAAATGAAAACACAACTGTTCAAAACCTTTGGGATGCAGCAAAGGCAGTCCTAAGAGGGAAGTACATAGCAATACAAGCCTTTCTCAAGAAACTAGAAAAGTCTCAAATACACAAGCTATCCTTACATTAAAGGAGCTAGAGGAAGAATAGCAAATAGAGCCTAAACCAAGCAGGAGAAGAGAAATAATAAAGATTAGAGCAGAAATCAATGAAACAGGAACCAAAAAATAGTAGAACAGACCAACAAAACTAGAAGCTGGTTCTTTTAAAGAATTAATAAGATTGATAAACCCCTGACCAGACTTAGCAAAAAGAAAAGAGAAAGGGGGCACCTGGGTAGCACAGTCGTTAAGCGTCTGCCTTCGACTCAGGGCGTGATCCCGGCGTTCCGGGATCGAGTCCCACATCGGGCTCCTCTGCTGGGAGCCTGCTTCTTCCTCTCCCACTCCCCTGCTGTGTTCCCTCTGTCGCTGGCTGTCTCTATCTGTCACATAAATAAATAAAATCTTTAAAAAAAAAAAAAAGAAAAGAAAGGATCCAAATAAATAAAATCATAAATGAAAGAGGAGAGATCACGACCAACACCAAAGAAATACAAACAATTTTAAGATCATACTATGAGCATCTGTATGCCAACAAAGTAGACAATCTGAAAGAAATATATGCTTTCCTAGAAACATATAAACATCTGCAAATCAATCAATGTGATACACTACATTAATAAAAGAAAGGACAAGAACCATATGATCTTCTCAATAAATGCAGAAAAAACATTTAATGAAATGCAGCATCCATTCTTGATTAAAACTCTTCACAGTGTAGGGATAGAGGGAACATACCTCAATATCATAAAAGCCATATACGAAAAGCCCACAGCAAATATCATTCTCAATGGCGAAAAACTGAGAGCTTTTCCCCTAAGGTCAGGAACACAGCAGGGATGTCCACTGTCACCACTGTTGTTCAACATAGTACTAGAAATCCTAGCCTCAGCAATCAGACCAAAAAAAAAAAAAAAGGCATCCGAATTGACAAAGAAGAAGTCAAACTCTCACTCTTTGCAGATGACTTGATACTCTTATGTGAAAAACCCAGAAGACTCCACCCCAAAATTGCTAGACCTCGTACAGGAATTCAGCAAAGTGGCAGGACAGAAAATCAGTGCAAAGAGGGGTGTCTGGGTGGCTCAGTCGTTAAGCGTCTGCCTTGGGCTCAGGGCGTGATCCCTGAATCCTGGGATCGAGCCCCGCATCGGGCTCCTCCACTAGGAGCCTGCTTCTTCCTCTCCCACTCCCCCTGCTTGTGTTTCCTCTTTTGCTGACTGTCTCTCTCTCTGTCAAATAAATAAATGAAATCTTAAAAAAAAAAAAAGAAAGAAAATCAATGCACAGAAGAAAGAGAAATTAAGGAATCGACCCCATTTACAATTACACCAAAAACCGTAAGATACCTAGGAATAAACCTAACCAAAGAGGCAAAAGACAACTGACGGAATACTAGGTAGAGTGGTAAAGTTTTGTTTTTCATATTTTGATCTTTATCCTTTTCTAGAGCTGATTGTGTGTGTGTGTGTGTGCGCGCGCACGCACGTGTGTGCCCACCTGTATGCATGGTGTATTTTTTCTAAATGTAAACTACTCATACATGTTCCCTGTGTTAAGAAGTAGATCCTTTATAATGCATGTAGAGTTGTATCTTTGCACTGCCCTACCTTTTACATTTTAATGATTCTGAAATTGCCAACTGTCCTTCAGAGCTGTGCATCAAAACAATTTTTTACATAGTTACTTAATGGAAACTCAACCCATGTGTAGAAATTTTTATAATCTGATTGTCACTTTGGTTGAGTTCTTTGCATAATACTGTAAATATTTAAATTTAAATTTGGGTCCCTTATCGTCCCTTAAAATAATTTCAAAAAGATTACATTTTTGGGCACCTGGATGGTTCAGTCAGTTAAGCATCTGCTTTAGGCTCAGGTCATGATCCTAGGGTCCTGGGATTGAGCCCTGTGTCAGGCTCCCTGCTCAGTGGGGAGCCCTCTTCTCCCTCTGCCCCCTGATTGTGCTAGGTCTCTTTCTCGGTCAATTTAATACATAAAATCTTAAAAAAAAAAAAAGATTACACTTTCACATAGCAATGTAAAGTTACTGTGTATTTGAAGGGAATGAAAATAGATCTATAGGATATACACTTTTTTGTCAGGGAACAAAAGTTTGTCATTCTAAGATTGATTTGCTGTCCATTTTTTCTTGGTTAGCAAAAACCACATGGTTTCCAGGTTCCAAGAAGGGGAGCCACCCACAAATACTTTGTTTCATTTTGTCTGTGATGTGGGCAAAAGAATTATGTCTCATGGGCCTGGCAATGCAATTAAAGGCAATGAAAATTGCTAAATATAGGAAAAATTGGTATGACTGATTCAGACATCATGACTCAGGCAGTAAATATGTCACAATTTTCTGGATAATATTCAAGGAAAGCTGTCGACTTTCAGTCATATGCAATTCAACTAAGAAAATAAAAACAAATGCAGAGTGCAGAATACATCCTGGTATTCTTTATTTAATCTCTTTGAAATTATTATGTTAATCCTAAAGGTGGTAAAGAGGATCAGCAAGTATGCCAAATCAAGGTTGCTGATGCCACATATCATGCTGTCTGTAAAAAGTGATTTGGAGGTTTATGAATAAGAAAAGTCTTTAACTTTCATTGTAATACCGCATAATACAGTGTAATGTTATTTTATGGTAGGTATATGCTGTTTAGTAAAACATTTTTGTATACATTTAATATATATATATTTTTAAACTGCATTGTATTAACGGTCTCTCTGACAATTGATGCCATTTTAGAATCAAAGAATTTGAAATCTTCTTTTCCAGGTATAGATCAAGACCCCTCTGTCTTCTACCTCTTGCTTTTTTCTTTGGGGAGAGCTGTTATATTCTATTTAAGTAAGATTCACTATATAGTCTGAGTTAGGACCAAGAGAACTACAGGAAAGGGGCTATAGGCCTTATCTTTATCTTAGAACAGAGGAGAGACTATAAAAAGAACTGGACTGGACTTGGTGAAGCTGAGTTTGGACTGTTAATGCTTGAGCTGTGAAGTTATTTAGGAAAGGAATGGCCCAGACTTTTGAAAATATATTGAAGTGATTATCCTTGAGACTCTCAGAGCAAGATTATACCTTTGTGAGTGGGGGGTAGTGGTTTCCATGACGACAATAGGAATTCCGTTGTCACTCATCTCAGAAGAGGCAGTTCCTGGGACTGGAAATAAGGCAGGACTTGGGTGAGACATAGACTGAAGGCAAGGGAGAGAACTCTTCTCTTACTATACTTTTTGGCATTTTGCTTGGGCTATGCTGCATGGATCTGCCGGTACACTACCCGTGGTGGGGGTGAGTCAGGCTTGCCACATGAAGGCAGGTTGAAATCTAAGCATGGAGGTACCTTGAGGTTTCCTGAATGTTGACTCCCTGTCCTGTAGGCTCTGGGAGAAGCCATATCTTATAGTAGTTGTAAATTACTTCCCATGCCAGTGATTCAAATATTGGTGTGCATATATCTCTTGGGGAGCTTTTATTGATGCAGTATCTGTGAAGTGGGGCCATTAACCTTGTTTATAGCAAACACTCCAGACAATTCTAATGTGTTTAGTTCACATTTTAGGAGATAAGCTTAGGCTCTCTTCCAGTGGGCTACTTTTGAACCTTGGTTGAAGTCTCATTAGAGGTGGTAGTCTGCTGTGATGAAATACTGCAGGCCCTGTTACATGCTTAAAAAGATATGGCAAAGGGGATGGTGATGCCTTATCCCCAAGGCCAGAGCAGTAGGAATAGTGGTGGTGTTCAAGATAATGAAAGCCATGGTTAGTAGAATGGCTGTCTCATAAGGGACATCATGAGAGGCAGTGGACTTAGGCTCCTGAAGAGGTGGCAAGGTTGAGGTCTGCAAAGATTTATCAGGGGAAAAAAATAACAGGAAATAATTTAGGAGTCAAGGATCCACCTGGTTTAGGATAAAATGGCTTGAAAGTATAGAGTGTTTCCCAAAAGAAGAAAAGACCATCTTTTCCCTCCCTACTCCACACCCAGATGTTAAATAGCCAGTAAAGCCTGACTTCAGTATCTCTTCGAGACATTGTGACACTGCTGCTCTTGGGAATCATTCCTATCAGCCAGGTCTTCCCTGGCAGCTCCTAGTGGTGCTGCTGGTCTTGGGGACTTTCTCAGGTTTTAATGTTTGGTAACCAGCCCTCAGCCCCCTTCCCAAACCTCCTCAAGCAACACAGTGACTAGAAATGTCAGTCACCTCCGGAGAGCGCTTGGGTCTCTACCAAAGCCCTGAATGGCCTCACCAGTTTGGGACTCCGCTTGGCTTCCAAGAAATTCCTTTTTTAAGATTACACAAGAGGAGCAGGACTGTGGAGTCCTAATCAGTGTCCTGTGTTCTCCATCTTCTTCAATACCAGGCTCAAGGCCAGCTTCCTTTTCTCTCCCTTGGCTTAGGAAACATTCTTGAATTTTCCATGGGTACCCCCTACCCAGTGTTCCTCCCGCACTGTAGGGTGTTGATAGTAGAACCTGTCTCTTTCCCCTGGCAAGACCTATTCTCAGGGGTCTAATGGTCTTGGCAACAGCTCTAGTTAGCTCTTTCTGTGTTGCCCTAAGTACAGGACCATAGAGCCAGACTGGGCTCAGGTACTACTGTAGGGACGGATCTCAGAGAACCTGAAGGTAGATTTACAAACTAACCCTTGAAAATCATCCCCAGGAAGCACCAATAATAACAATTTCTAGGAAAGAATAAGTGGAAAGAAGTTTTTCTATGTTAACGTCAAAGAAAGGCGGTTTTGACCTTTTGTTCTCAATAGATTGTTTGCTTGAGTTAAGAAATGTTCACATGGAATAGTTGTCATTAATATGGGTGACCTAAAGGTTAATATAGCTTAGGAAATGCTTTTCATTGTTCTGTATTGTTTGTTTCCCTTTTGTGAAATTCTGTGGCCAGGGAACTGCATAGTTCCAGTATGCGGTCCAGTAGCACATTACTAATTGCATTCTTTAAGATACGGATTTATGTTGGTTTGTTTGGCCATACCAGGAGGGAAACCAGTGTAGGGGGTTATAAAAAGTCAAGGTTATAAACTTCATGGGGCTTTCAGGCAAATGAGGAATTTTTATTAATTCTTTAAATGCAAATGTCCAGTAATATCTCCACTTGTCACACCCCCTGCAGCGCTCCAGGTAGGAAAGGATTTCAGCCTGCTCAGTTGGGGGCCAAGTAGAGAAGAAAAAAAAAAAAAAACAACTCTGATTATTCAGAGGCTCTTTGTTGTCAAATAGTATAGCTAAATATGAAAGATCCCCCTCTTCCCTTGACTATATGAAAGATCCCCCTCTTCCTCCTACTCCATCCTTAAAAGAAAGTGTATCAAATACAGATGCAAAACAGAGGAATCGCTGTCATTTTGTACCCCCTGGAAGGACACATTTTAGAATGAAATCAGCAAGTACCTTGGCAGGCACCCAAGATACCAGGTAAATTGTTAACTATCTGACTATTCTTTTACAAGAGCAAAATTGAGTGTGATATTAAAACAAAACCTCTTTATTTTAAACTAGTGGTTCATGGTCCCATTTTAGATACTCCTAAATACTCTTTCTGAAGAACTTTTAAAAGTGTGCTTTTCTTTTTTTCCTTTTTTTGTACAATAGGAGCAAAAGTCCAAACCTAGAATGACAAATCAACACGTATCAATCACCTTCCTATTCTGGTCATGGGCATATTGGGTTATGTGAAAAAGGTCCTAAGTCTGTCTTCTTGTGATCAAGTCAGCATGGGATGAACTTTTCATACTTTATCATATTATCTGTAGCCAAATATTATTCCTGACCTGGGTTTTTGTTTATAATCACACAGTTGAGGTTAAAGAAGGTTAAAGAAGGAGGAGATTGCTTTATACCAGTAGTTTTCAACCTGTTGGCTCAGGACTCCTGAGAAACTGGAGAATTAGAGACAGGGTTCTCTCTAATTGGCATGTGAAACAACATTGTGTGTAGATCAATAAATATCAAGTCTTACATATATATATGCTTTATGAGTTTGGACACCACAATGGTTTTTATTCATTTTTGTATCATCAGTGCCTTCCTCAGTGCCTAGGACACATTAGGCATTCTGTAAATAAATAAATGAATAAAGGAAATAATATTATTTTTCTAGTATATGTGAGTGCTGTTATAATAAATAAAATTAAAATTTATTTAAAAAGCACTACTAAATTAATATTTTGTCATCATAGTTTCTTGTTTTTTTATTATGGTAAGCTTTAAACAGCATAAATTTTAGTATTTTAATGATTTTTAAATGGACAGGTCTGTAGCATTAGTCATCATGGTTTCTTAACAGATACTAAGGGCATAAATACTAACCTGGGGTTCCAAACTAAACATCATAGTGGTCTTCATAGGCCTACAAAGGTTGGAAACCACTCAAGTTTAGTTTTCCTGACAGGAAGTTATCTGTTCTTGACAATTTTCAGTGTCATATATCTTACCTCTTCAAAGAGTGTCATGATTAGTTTGATAAAAACATTAAAAAGGGGCACCTGGGTGGCTTATTCCATTAAGTGTCTGCCTTCAGCTCGGGTTAAGAACCCAAGTTCCTGGGATCGAGCCCCACACTGAGCTCTCTGTTCAGTGGGGAGCCTGCTTCTCCCTCTGTTGCTCCCCCTGCTTGTGTTCCCTCTCTCTCATATAAATAAATAAAATCTTTTAAAAAAGCATTAAAAAATGTTCTTGCTTAAGTCCTGAGATGAAATCAGTCTTTCTGTATTCTTCCATTGGTCTTAGTGATTCTAGTTTGAAGAAACAGAATCAATACATTATGCCTTCTTCCAAGGAACAACACTTATCAGTTGCCAGCTTTTCAGGTTTTTTTTTTTTCAAAGCAACTTATTATAGAATCTTGGTCACATCTAACCAAAATTCCTCCTATTGAGATTTGAAATTGAAGGATTAAAAATTGCACTGGTTTCTATCAATTCTAGGCCTTAACAAACATGAATAGCTATAAAAGGCATTTGTAGGTTGAATGGATTGGCTTGTCTTGTCCACACCCCAACAACCAAGCCTAGTGGAACAGGTCAGCCTTGTGCTTATGTGGGAAAGGCCTGATCCAAAACAGAGCCTCTTGCACTCCTCCTGTCAGTACTGATGAAGTACATTCTGGGCTACCCTCTGCCTCTCCCCACTTCCCTATAATCAGCCCAGCATGTAGGAGACTTGAAATTCCGCCCTCCTGCCCCACAATCTTACATGTGCCAACTTTTAAAAGAGAGAGAGAGCACGAGTGCATGCGCTAGTGGGGGGGAGGGGCAGAGAGAGAAAATCCTTAAGCAGACTCTCCACTGAGCATGGAGGCCAATGTGGGACTCCATCCCATGACCTATGAGATCATGACCTGAGCCAAAACCAAGAGCTGGACGCTCAACTGACTGAGCCACCCAGGTGCCCCTTATGTACCAACTTTTATTTATATTTATTTATTTAAAGATTTATTTATTTTGAAGAAAGAGAGAGTGAGAAGCAGGGGGTGCAGGGCAGAGGGAGAGAGGGAATCTCTAGGAGACTCCCAACTGAGTGCGGAGCCCAATGCAGGGCTCTGTCTGGGCTTGACCCCACTACCCTGAGATCATGACCTGAGCCGAAATCAAGAGTTGGATGCCCAACCGACTGAGCCACCCAGGTGCCCCATCATGTGCCAACTTTTAAAGACATCTTTGAACCTAAAGCTATCACTGTAATTTCTTTTCCTTCATTTCTTCCCTTTCTTCTGTTTTCACTTTTCATCAGATATTTGGTATACTTAAAAACAAAGCAAAACAGGGGCACCTGGGTGGCACAGCGGTTAGGCGTCTGCCTTCGGCTCAGGGCGTGATCCCGGCATTATGGGATCGAGCCCCACATCAGGCTCTTCCTCTATGAGCCTGCTTCTTCCTCTCCCACTCCCCCTGCTTGTGTTCCCTCTCTCGCTGGCTGTCTCTATCTCTGTTGAATAAAGAAATTAAAAAAAAAAATCTTTAAAAACAAAGCAAAACAAAAATGTTCTTTCTTTCTCCTGTCTTTTTTCTTCTCCTGTCTCTGTTTTCCCTCCACCATCCTTCCTTTTGTCCCATAGATCGCTGATTTCCTTTTGTGGTTTGTTTGCCAACAATAACATCTTTCTGAATTATCCATCTTAATTAAAAATGAATGTCAGTGTTAAAGTAGACTCCTGGCCTCACATTTTGATGAAGAATTATTTTACTAAGAACACAGTGGACCTAGCGCTAGGTCACACTCTAATGAATGCCCAAGGAAGGTTGATTATTGAGTGAAAGACAAAATGACAAAACAAGCTAGTTGGGGTTGCCAGTCCATACTTGGCTGTCTCTTGTGTTTCCCTGATTACCAGAGCCAGAATTAGCTATGAGTGGGAGACCATGCTTTCTTTTTCCAGCTCCCACCCCATGTTGACTCACATGGACATGTCAAAAGAATCCCCAAGTCCAAAATAATTTGTAATGAATACAAACACTTCATTTATAATTTTGGCCTTTTATTAAGGTCTATAAAGGAATGTTGTATTTGATGGTTAAATAATGTGTATGGGAACCAATATCTAAATTTAAGTTTTGACTTGCTTTCAGAAGTCAATTCTTGGTCAAGATCTTGAATGTTTATCTCCTTGGTAGTTACTTTTGCAAGTGATCGTTTGACAAAACCTACTTATAACGTGATAGAGAATCAACAGTGGCTGCATTTATCTTGCTTTTTTCCTCTTAGTTCAAAAAATCTCCTCTGCTCATTCAGAATTTATCAGTATCCCTTTAATCTTTTTGGGTATTGTTCTATTGAATTACCTGAAAGAATTGATGAGAGCCAACTAGCTCTAGTTAGGACTCCAGCCTTGAATTTATCTCAGCTAGTGCAATTGGGCCATCAGTTTTAAGGGCAGTATAGGATTTCGTAGTAATAACTGACCTGAACCCTTTCAGTAGGACAAAAAAATATTCTTGTAATTTCTTACCAACAAAAAAGAATTTCTGATTACTTTTTAACAGAAAACAGGAAATTCTGTTGGTCGTTATCCCAAGGTGATCATCTAAATACACATCTGATGATAGAATTCTAGGACTGGAAGAAAGCCATTAGATCTTATGGTCTATTTCATGACAGTCCTTTATGTCCATCTTAGAGTCTAAGGCCAGCTCCTTATCATATTAACTGGTATTTTCTCTACAAGAGTTGATAGTGTTAACTTCCTCTCTTGGAAGCAGAAAACGTTCCCCTTACTCCTCTCTGAAAGCACTTGGAGTGTGTCTATAGTGTAATATATAGGTTTGATGTCCTTTGCCTGTGGAGGGAGCATTACTAACCTGTCATTAGTAGGGCATATCCTTCAAACGACAATTTCTTTCAAAACAGAAGTCATGGGAGAAAAAAAAGAAGGAGGAACTGTCACAGATGAAAGGGGACTTGAGAGCCATATCAGCCATGTGCAATCTATGGGCTTGGTTTCCATCCTGATTTAAGCGAAACAACCGTAAAAGGGTATTTTTGAGACAGCTGAAAAATTTGACGATGGACTGCATATTAGATGATATTAAGAAATGATTGTTAGTTTTGTTAGATATGTTCATTGTATTGGGTTATGTTAAAAAAATTCTCTTCTGTTAAGGATACAAACTGAAGTATTTATAGTTGAAATGATAATATATTTGGGATTTGTTTGAACATATTCCAGAAAAGATAAGATGAAATAAGATTGGATAAATGCTCATTATTGAAACTGCATACATGGGTCTCGTTTGAGTACTTGCTTTAATTTTGTATATCTTTGAAAATTTCCAAAAATACAAAGTTTTTTTTTAAAGCGAAAGAGTATTTCCTTTATTTTCCCCACTAATAATTTGTTATTGTTATTATTCTAGAAGAAGAGAAGAAATATTATCCAGTCCAGGTCTTGCCTTTATTATTTTTAATAATGATAAAATAGTTCAATAATTAATCACTAAATTAAATAAAATGGTTGGTTATTTTTATTTTTTAGTGCTAATAACATACAGTAATATTTCAGGTGCTTTATATATATCTCATTTAATTAATAACTGTAGAGCAGGTTATATTATTCCCCTTTTGCTGTTGAGGAAACTGAGTTTCAAAAGAGGTTATATAACTAGTACAAAGTTAGTAGAACAAGCTGGTGATGGAGCCTGAGGTCTGGACACAGATCTGTCTAATTCCAAAGCCCATGTTCTTTGCACTGTTGTCCTACTACTCATTCTGTTTGTAGTCTGGGGCCTTGATGCCTAGAGGCATCCAAGTCAACTGGCTAATTATCAGTAGAACTCTTAAAACATAAACCAGTACGTCACTGTGCTGAAAACCTCCCAAGGACTTCCCATCTCACATAGAGTAAAACCCAACATGTTTATAGGATCCAAAGGACCTTTCATGATTGTCTCCCTTCTTGCCATCCATTCCACCTCATCTCTTTTAACTGCCCTTTGTTTACTCTACTGCAGCCATGTTGGCATCTTCAGTGCTTTTCCCTAAATGAACAGAGCTTAGGTCCTTCACTTGGGGACCTTCACTCTGCCTGAAATTCTCTTTCCCCAAATAGGGCATGGTTCACTTTCTTCTTCCTCCCTCATTTGCTCAAATGTCTTCTTACCAGAGAGCACTTCCCTGATCATCTAAGTAGATGAGCACTGCCACTGAAGTTTTCTCTTTTCTTCTTATTCTTCTTTTTCTTCACAGTGCTTATCATTACCTGACATTGTATACTTATTTGTTTCCCCCCAGTAGAATGTAAACTCAGTGAAGGAAAGGGATTTTGTCTGTTTATTTACTGCTATATCTCTAGCACCTAGAACATTGCCTGACACACAGTAGTTGCTCAATAATATTTGCTGAATCATTAAATGACTCTCAGCCTTATCAGAACAGTGGTCTGAGTCACCTGGTCGCATACATCACTCCCAGGCTGGGCGACCAGCTGAGATGGAACCACTGACAAAACCAGCGCCCCTTCTGATGTCCTGCATTGATGTGGACGTTGTAGAAGGATTAGCACATGCAGATCCATCATTTCCTAGCTGCCTGACTATGAACAAGTTTTTTAACTCTTTTTAGTTTTAGTTTCCTTGCATGTAAAATGAGATAATTATTAGACAATTACATGATTATTGGATATCTATGTAGACTACTAAACAATGCGTCCAGTTCAAATCTTTTTATGATAAATCAGAAGTTCCTCCTTAAGCTCTAAAAACTTTCTTTGCTTTCATAATTCCAGACATCTGATCAGGCAGCCAAGAACTCTGAAAGGCCTTTGGCTGGAAACTGAGGATTTATTAAAGCCAATGTGCTCTCACTCTTGTTTGAGCATGTAGATGACATGGAATAACCCTTCTGATTTATTGAATTCATTTTTCCAGCGTTGTTTAGGCTGCCACATGATCACTTCCCAGTTTGATAAGAATCACTTCATAATGGGGATTAGATGGTGCAGAAATGACAGTGGTCTCTGGTAGATCTATCACATTCTTTTTTTTTTTTTTAACCAAGAATCTCCAGCATGCCAACTTTGCACAAAGACTTATTGTTGTTATAATTTTCCAGGACTTAATAAATTAGCCATTGTTATGAGATAACTTCAAAACATTGAGAGATCCTGGCTGGTAAAAAATTTTTTTTTAAATGAATCAAAAGTATGGATACATTGGTAAAAAAATTTTTAATACCATGTAGTATTTTTTTAAAGTTTGAGTGGAAAGTGGTAGAACCACAGGAATGTACATTAACAAAAGCAATAAGCTAATTAAATAACACACAAATGTTGTATTGTCTGGGTACTAATGCTTGAAGGTCATGTCTTAGTTTATAATAGTGAAGGGAATCTATTAAGGGAGGATTATTTGACAGGAATCTTTCTGTTCTACAAGTTATGTGTAGGTTAAGATAATCAATAATTCTTTTTTTTTCCATATGAGTAGAGCTATGAAGGAGAGAAATCTCTGCATTATACATTTCTTGCTTATTATATGATGGTATTTAGCTCACAGAATCTTGGGAAGAAAAGAGAAGAAGAAGAGAAGAAGAGAGGACTGTGCTCACGGGACATTAAGCTGGGGGTTAGTGTTCTAGTTAGTTAGCTATAGTGAGGGAGACTGAGCCTTGGGCAGGTTGCTGGGGTTTAATACCTAACAGAGCAGGAAGCAAAGGAGCACTGAGCCATGTGGCACTTTTCCCCTGCCATCTCTACACAAACAGCAACAGTCCAAAAGCACAAAGGTAGGTCTGGCACCTGGAGCTGGGTTTCCTGGTGACTTTATCTGTGTCTTGGCATTTGGTCTGTGTTTACAGCCTAAGCAACAAATAGGAGGTAATGAAGCAAAGGAGGGAAGCACAAAATAATGACCATAGCATAAGGTACTGTTTACTCTGAGCTTTTTGGAGGATTCAGGAGGGATGGTGGAGTTAGCCCTGCTGCATCTGCTTTTGGTTCATCTGTGGCTCAGGCTTGCTCCATTCAACAGTCCACAGTTACCCAGTGTTGCTCCTTAATTACTGGAGGGCAGTGAGGGCTGTGAAAAGCATGTAATATAATCATGCTTTCAGGGAAACTGTTGGGACTAGTGATAATAGCTGGGTGCCAAGATCTCCTTGATATGGGCATAAAGAAGGTGCTCAATAAATATTTCAAGCAATTTGACTCTGACACAGGCTCTGGTCATGGACTCTATTCCTTTACCAATGTAACCCATGGTGTTATAGGTCTATGTTGGAGAAACTAAGAGATACTCAGGGCTGGTTTTCTCACGTGTTTCTGTTTCATCAGGGGGTAGTAATAGGGACAGGTGGAAGTCATGGAGGAAAGGCCAAAAACACATTTTAAGACATAAGGCTAAAAAAGGGTCAGTGGACCCATGTCCTGTCTCAGAGACCCAAAAGACAGAGTCAAGTGTCAGCTTTGAGTGTGACTGTGGTGTGTTCCTTTAAGCTAGCTTCCCTACTATGGTATTTTAGGGCCTTATGCAAGTTAAATTCAAAAAGGTTGTTTGGAAAAGCTATGAGATATGATCTATGCAAGCAATATGGATCCTTAGTGGAGTAAATGCAATGGGCCACTCTTGACAAAGGTAGTGCAGAGCCATTCTAAGAAGTGTAACTAACTCCTGAGGCAACTAAGGACATAGAATTTACGAGACTTTTGCCACTAGAGGCATGCGTGGATGAAGGGAATAGCGTGGAGCATCAGACAAGAGTGATTCAGTCTAGGTATCACAAACTCTGGAGTCAATCACATAATGAAACAGTCTGAGAGCAGAGACCAGAGTTAAAGGTGCTTCTGAAGATGCCTAATGTAATGTGGGAACAAGGCAGCTCTGAGTTGCTCTGTCATCAGGTGGACAGCACAGTTATTCTTTGCCATATTTCCAGAGCAAAGACTGAAGGAAGAGGCAGAGACCACAAACAGATTCTGTGGCCAGGAGTTGCAGCTAGAACCCAGGAGTGGTGCAATCTGAGAGAGCTCATGTGTTACTGCCAATTTCCCGGTGAGCGCTATAGCCAAATGAAGTACCTATGAGGTCGGGGAAACAAATTTTTACTAAATGGTAGTGACCAAGAAGAGTTAGCAATTTCTAATTTTACCGACTCCAGTTTTTTGTTAACAGTATAAATCAGGGTTAAAGCAGAATATTGTTTCCACCTTGTCTTTTGTGACTTGAACACTGTTGTCATTACTTCCTAATTTCCAGTTTTATGATTTTCTCCACTTCCTGCCAGCACCAGTCAGCTAAAGAATATTTGGCTAGTAGACAACAGGAAAATACCATGCACAACAATTGAAGATGTATGTGTTAGAGAAAAACATCATGGCCCTATAAAATTAGCAAGAGGAATCCTGGCACATATCCAATAATGACTTCTCATTTTAAACCATAGCTCATTTCAAGTGATCCTTATGTTCTAGAAACAACACCTGTTCATCCTTCTGTAGATCTGTTGGAAGTCCAGGCATGAGAATGTGGGAAAATTTTTCCAAACCAAATTACTCTGTAATACCAATGGTAATATTTCACTATGTGAGACGTTTGTTGATGTATTTGCCTTTTAGGCTTCTTGGAAAATGGTGCAGATTGAGCCACATAGTAGACAAAGTGGTTGCTTTTTAGGATCATTGCTTGTTCACACCCTATCCCTACCTCATCCCCCTGATAAGAGTCACTTAGGGGCCAAATGGGACTTCAAGTAGAAAGAACATTTGCACAGGGTAGATATCCCTTAGAGCTCAAGCTTGAAATGAGGAGGACTAGAGAAGGAATAGAGCCTGTGATAGTAAGTTAGAGGCTGCCACCATGTTCTGAACTCTGTGAACTTTCAGTTTGCTCTGGGAGAATGGACAGGGATAGGCTGGGGGAAGGACAGCAGCAGGGACTGGGGGGAACAGGTCTGAATAGCAGCAGCCTGGAATTGTGAACAAACCAGGCTGTGGTTTCATGCTGCCATCTGAAACCCACCGGCACAGGAGTTTCCTACATGGATACAAAAGGAAAGGTGATACTTCCAAATGAGTGAGTGCTGAAATGGAAGGTGAAGACAGAGGGTCAGGACCCAGATTTTTATTTGAAACTTATCATAAGTCAACTAAGGTCAGCCAGGCAAGGAAGAAGCAGGCAAGAAGGACTTTTAATAGTAACAAGCATCAGGAACTTGATCTAGGGAATCTAGGTCTAAGAGGTCAGGATCTGGGCAAGAGGTCTGAGTAAAAGAACTAGGATAACCCACTTCTTTGCCACAAGTCTCCCCTCTCTCAAATCCATCTTACACAGCATTTAGATCCCAAACTTGACATTTATCACTCCTCTGCTCAAAAAGCTTTGAATGACTCCCCGTTGTTTAAAGGACCAAGTTCCAACTCCCTAGTGGGGTATTGAAGAACTTCAACAATCTGGCCTTAACTAATAAGCACTCACCTTCCTAGTTCCACCATTCCTGACAGAGTGGTGTGTTTTTGTTTTGTTTTGTTTATTGTCCAGACATAATTTGCTTTCCTGCTGTCTGAGCACCCAGGATGAGACAGCAGGGTCTTACCCCTTCACCTGTCCTGGCGTCCTGTTATAGAACACTTGATTGGTGGACCATGTTGCCAGTTACCACAGTCCTCTCTCTGTTCATATCTTGTTTGATGTCCCAGCAACATCTGACAATCTCCTTGAAACACTGTTCTCTCTTACTTCTCTCATGTTTTCTTAATTATTCTCCAACTACAGTTGCTCCTCCTAAATTCTTATTGGTTTTTCCTCTTCTAGTTGACTGGTAAATGCTGAAGTACCTTGGGAATTTGTCCAAGCCTGGCTCTTTTTACTCTTTTAAAAAATTTTTTAAAAAGATTTTAGTTATTTATTTGACACAGAGAGAGAGAGAGACAGTGAGAGAGGGAACACAAGCAGGGGGAGTGGGAGAAGGAGAAGCAAGCTTCCTCCTGAGCAGGGAGCCTGACGTGGGGCTCAATCCCAGGACCCTGGGATCATGACCTGAGCCGAAGGCAGACACTCAACAGCTGAGCCACCCAGGCACCCCTCTTTTTACTCTTTTCATTCTTACCCTGGCTGCTCTCATCTGTGGCGGACGAAATTATGTACCCCAATTTCACTCCCCCACCCACCAGTTCCTGCATCCAGGGTGTCATCATAGGCTGAGTCTGGGACACGTAACTTGCTTTGGGTAAGGATATACTGGTGAAAGTAAAGGTGTATCATGAGCCCAGCACTTTTTAAAAAATTGAGATATAATTGACATGTAACATTATATAAGTTTAAGGTATATGATGTATTGATTTGATACGTTTATATATTGCAATATGGTTACTACTGTGGATCTAGCTAACAGCTTTTTCACTTCATGTGATTATCTGTTTTGTGTGTTAAGAACATTTAATATCTTGTCTCTTAGCAACTTTGAAGTATATAATACAGTATTTTGGACAATAATCAGTATGCTGTGCATTAGATCTCTAGAATTTGTTCATCTTCTAGGTGCAGGTTTCTACCCTTTAACAACATCTCTCTGACTCCCCCACACCCTGGCCCCTGGTAACCACCATTCTATTCTGTTTTTATGAGTTTGAATTTGGCTTTTTTATTTTTATTTATTTATTTAAGATTTTATTTATTTACTTGACAGAGAGACAGCCAGCGAGAGAGGGAACACAAGCAGGGGGAGTGGGAGAGCAAGAAGCAGGCTCCCAGCAGAGGAGCCCGATGTGGGGCTCGATCCCAGAATGCTGGGATCACGCCCTGAGCCAAAGGCAGACGCTTAACGACTGACCCACCCAGGCACCCCTGAATTTGGCTTTTTTAGATTCTACAAATAAGTGAGATCATACAGTGTTTGTGTTTCTCTGTCTGACTTACTAAGCATAATGCCCTCAAGTTCCATCCATGTTGCCACAAATGGCAGGATGTTTTTCTTTCTCATGGCTGAATAATGTTCCCGTGTGTATATATATTCACCACATTTTCTTTTATCTATTGATGGATACTAGGTTGTTTCCCTATCTTGGCTATTGTGAATAATGCTGCACTGAACCTGAGAGCACAGATATCTCTTTGGTACCTGTTTTCATTTCTTAGGACTTTCTCAAAACCTTGCATGTTTCCTCTCCCTCACTTGAGCCTCTGCCATTGCCTATCTGGCCTGCTGGTCCCAGGAGGATGAGGCATACAGAGTACAGCCCCTCACCTCACCCTACAGATAGAAGCAGAGATGCCTCGATTGAACCCCAGTCAATCTGCAGGTATGAACAAAAATAAATTATTGCTGGGGCACCTGGGTGGCCCAATTGGTTAAACATCTGACTCTTGATCTCAGCTCAGGTTTGATCTTAGGGTTATGAGTTCAAGCCCCATGTTGGGCTCCATGCTGGGCATGGAGTCTATTTAAAAAAAAATTATTGTTGTTTTATGCCACTGAATGGTAGTAATGGTTACGTAGCAGTAGCAAACCAACATATCATCTCTTTGTCTGTTGTTTCCAAATAAAAATTTTAGCCTTTCGCCTCTTTTCTGTGCTCCAGACTTGTGTATCCAGTTGACTACTTGGCATCTCTACTTGATGTTTAATAGGTATCTCAAACGGAAAAAATCTAAGATGGGATTCTGTATTCATCCCTAAATTTGCCTTTTCCTATCTCAGTCTATACCATCATCCTTCTATGACTAGGAGTCATTTTTGATTGTCCCTTCTCTCACTTTCCACATTTAATCCATTAGCAAGCCCTGTATGAGTTTTTTCCTACAGAGTTCTGCATGTAAATACATCCACTTTTCTAATCTTCATCAATATACCATCTCTTGTCTAGAAAAGTTCAGTAAACTTTTAGTAGGTCTTTCTGCCTTCACTTTTCTCCTTCCTTCCACCCATTCCTCACATAACATCCAGAGTGATGTTTTAAAAGAGTAAATCAGATCCTTCCACTTCCCTCTAATTGCTGCTCATCAATACTGAGAATAAAATCCAAACTCCTGAACGTTTTCATGTTTTGGCCCCTACCTGCCTCTTCAGACCTCACTCTATACCACTCTGTGGCCTCACTGCTCTTTCTTTTCTCACTTCAGACTGTTAGTGTATTCTGACCTAGGGGACATGGTACTGGCTATTTCCTTTAATAAGAATGCTCTTGCCCCTCTATTTATATGGCTGTTGCCTCCTTGCAATATAGTTCTATCAGCTTAAATATTACCTCCTCAGAGAGGCCTTCCCTGACGTCTTTATTTTAGATGGCCACTCATGCTTACCATCGTGTCTGCTGGGTGGAATGCCTACTGTTGGCTGCCCTAGCCTCCGCAGTGGAGGCTCTGCTGCCCCAACTGCTGTGAACGCTGTTGGCAGACAGTCTTCAGCTGTCAGCCCTTTTAGGGATTGCTTCAGCTGCAGAGAGCAAGGCCACGCCCCTTCCCAGGGGGACCCACCCCCAGTGAGGGTATAATGGTCAGGACAACTGTGAAAGGTCATTCCACTTTACCATTCCCCAAGGGGTGGGCTGAGGCTGTGGTTGGGCCTGCCTTGCCACCAGCTTCTCTCTCTGCCCACTTCTAGTTCCTTCTCCTCTCTCCCACAGGTACTGATTTTAAGGACCCTCCTTAGTAAACAGTTTGCATTCTAAACTCCACCTCAGTGTCTGTTTCTCAACACCAGGGAAGCCTTATTTTCCTCATAGTGTTTAAAATGATTTGTAATTATTTTCCCAAATAGTTGGTAGGTTGTTTTTCCTACTAGAATGTAAGTTACAACCACGCAGAGACTTAACTTCTTCACTGTTGTATCCCCAGTGTCCTGAAGCCTGGAACATTATCATCACCGTAAAAGCAAACATCTAGTATTTACTATATGCCAGGTGCTGTTCTAAATACTTTACCTATATTAATTTACTTCATCCTCACAACAACCCTGTAAGTTAGGTGCTGTTATTTCCTGGGTTGGCTAGCCCAGGGTCACACAGATAGTGACAGAACCAGTATTTGAATCCAGGCAATCAGAATCTGGATTCGATGTACTTAACCAATCTATTATGCTATTTTTTTTTTTTTTTTGCAGCTGTTCAATAAATGTGAATGATTGAATAAATAAAGAAAAGGGATGGGGTGCCTGGGTGGCTCAGTCAGTTAAGCATGGACTCTTGATCTCAGTTCAGGTCTTGATCTCAGGGATTGTGAAGTCAAGCCCCACGTTGGGCTCCATGTTGGGTGTGGAGCTTACTTTAAAAAAAAAAAAGGAAAGGAAAAAAGAGAACGAAGTAGTTGGATATGCTTTTCTAATTTGGGGATATCACCTATTTATTCATTTGACAAATATTTTCTGAGCACTGACTTTATGCCAGGAATTATGGTGTGCACAGGGGATACAATGTGAATAAAACAGATGGGATCCTTGACCTCAAAAAGTTCGTACAATCTAATGAAAGAGAATAGATTAACAAAATGTGAAAATGAGCAAATATATTATTGTGAACTCTTACTTTCCCCTTTTTTTTAAAGATTTTTACTTATTTAGAGAGACTGTGCATGCGTGTGGGTGGGGGAGGGGCAGAGGGAGAGACACAATCTCCAGCAGACTTCCCTGAGCGAGGAGTGCAGGCAAGGCTCGATCTCACAACCCCAAGATCATGACCTGAGCCTGGATCAAGAGTCAGATGCTCAACCGACTGACCCAGCCAGATGCCCCTCCTTCTAAAGTGGTGGCCTAGAAGTATAACCAGTATCATGGCTACCCTAAATGTTTGGTTTCCTTTTTTTTTTTTTTTTTAAAGATTTTATTTGTTTATTCGACAGAGATAGAGACAGCCAGCGAGAGAGGGAACACAAGCAGGGGGAGTGGGAGAGGAAGAAGCAGGCTCCCAGCGGAAGGAGCCTGATGCGGGGCTCGATCCCACAACGCCGGGATCACGCCCTGAGCCAAAGGCAGACGCCCAACCGCTGTGCCACCCAGGCGCCCCTGGTTTCCTTTTCAATTGGGTGTATCCTTTCAGGCCATCGGAGTACCACCTATACCTGTTCTATAGGGTATACTATTAGGTAATGGAGCTGTGATAACATTTCCTATACAGTGACTTTTTATTTTTATTTTTAAAGTTAAATTAATTAACGTATAGTGTATTATTAGTTTCAGAGGTAGAGTTCAGTGATTCATCAGTTGCATATAACACCCAGTGCTCATTACATCACATGCCCTTCTTAATGCACATCACCCAGTTACCCCATCCCCCCACCCACTGCCCCTCCAGCAACCCTCAGTTTGTTTCCTATAGTTAAGAGTCTCTTATCATTTGTTTCCCTTCTGATTTCCTCTTGTTTTATTTTTCCCTCCTTTCCTCTATGATCTTCTGTTTTCTTATATTCCACATATAAGTGAAATCATATGATAACTGTCTTTCTCTGACTGATTTATTTTGCTCAGCATAATACCCTCTAGTTCCATCCATGTTGTTGCAAATGGTAAGATTTCATTTTTTTTGATGGCCGAGTAATATTCCATAGCCTCTGTGACTTTTTCATAGGGAGAAGAGATTGGAGATGCTGAACTTCCTCTTGCTGGTGGAGCCTCACTGTAGGAAGAGTTACCCAGTCACTGTCTCAGGACTCAGTTCCTGAGTCTTTTCAACAACTAATCAGAGAACCAGAAGGAAGAGAGAGATGCAGGGAGAGCCAGAGCGGTTGGCCACCTCTGCAGACTGAAAAGGCACCCACGAAGGAAGAAGTGCTGTAGTATGATGACCAGGAGCAGAGTCCGAGACTCAGACCTGGGCTTGTACTCCCACTCGCTCACTTACTGCCTGGATTACAGTGACCTAGTTGTCTACTAGAGCTTCCTTTTCCTTACAGGTTTAAATGGCAACAATAATCGCACCTGCCTCAGAGCTTAGCATCAGGTTGTTGTGAAGATAATGCATATAAAGCAGATCTCAGTGACAGCAGGGTTTGGATTTCAGGGTCTGAGTCATCACAGTTGTTCTAAAACCACAATGTAGAGTCTGTCCCCTCTGCCTAGTTGAAATTCAAAAGCTGGGAGGTTGCTGATAGATCCATTGAAAGCCGTCTTCTCTGTTATGTGTTCAACAATCTCTCATCCAGGGCCTCCTCAGCTCTGCTTCTTTGTAGTTCATTAATAGCACTCCTCCCAGGCTGACACACGATTGCTTCTCTGTGTTATTTCCCCAACTGACCTCTATTTGTTAGTGTTTGAATTGTATTAGTCTTTTCCCTCTTCTACCCCTCAATTACTGGAATGAGGGCATGTGCATTCTCTATTGAAGGAAATACATACTGAGTCTGTGGCACAGTGAAGAAAGGATTTCTCTTGCAGAGTATAATAATTATTTCTACCATGTTATCAGGGTCAGTGTTTTGGACTCCTGGTAACAGTAGCCAAATTTGTATCAGTTGAAGTTCCTCAGGGACACTTCCTAATGATGGGAGAATTTTTTTTTTCTTTGCCTTAATAATAATTGGAGCAACTTCTTTTGTTTTTCTGCTTATTTTTCTTCCTTACTTTGTAGAGAAGGAAAAAGGCAAAGAAGAGTTAGAAGGTAAGCAAGAAGTAAGATGTCTTCTAAACAGAATCACAAATGAGAATGAAATTTGCAAGGGATATTCAAACAGGAGTGATCCAGGGGAATCAGTTGGGCCTAGAAAAAAACACAAGAGCATTTGGGTTTTTGGACCTTGAAAGGAGTGAAGACCTCTCCAGTAACAGTTGTAAGTCATCATGGATGTGGATTTCCAAAGCTTAAGGAATAAAATATTTTGCAAAATTTCCAGGTCACAAACAATTGGCTCAGTACTCTGAAATAGCAATGCTTTATGTTGAGAATCTTCAAATTTCTGAAATCTGTCATTGCCAGAGGATTATCAAAAGTTGAGGATAATTTATCAAATCCCAGATTGACCTCCTATAGAATTAGCTTGTGGTTCATGATTTTAAAAAAAGGCAAGGAGAGAATTTGTAGTTAATTACTAGGCCTTGGTCTAGTAAATGTACAAAGCACACAAGGATGGCGCTGGAGTTTTAACATGAGTGGAGGGACTTGAATTCTTTTACAACTGGAATGTGCTGGAACTTCCCAACGGCTTGAAAGAATGCCTAGAATTTCTTTTTCTATTATGGTCACTGTTATTTCTCACAGAAGCAAGTGAATCTTCCTGAGCCGCCCTGGTTCCAGGAGATGAGTGCCCAGCAGGCTTTTGGGGAGAAAAGCTGGCCATGCACCATGGTTTGGGCACTTGGGGACCCCTGTGTTTCTCAAGCATAGGTGTTAGAACTGTTGTAAATCTTTAAAGCCAACAGGAAAATTAAGAAGCATGGCACAGAGCAGGACCTTGTCAGCTCTATAATGGGTGGTGGGTGGAAGAATTCTGCTACTTTCCTCCAGGCGCTTAGTGTAACTCAAAAAAAAAAACAAAACAAAAACGCCTGCTTTGTGGTCATTATCCAATTATAACAGCTTTTCACTTGGAAGAATTTAGTCCTTTATTGCTTTCAGTTCATCTGGGGGAAAACAGCCTTCAATACAATCAGGATGAGGGGATCTATGGCATTGAATTTCCCCTCAGTCATGGAAAAAGAGTATTTCTCTTAAATCAGGGCAGTGAGCGCTTGATAAATAAGCCCTAGAATGTGGATAGAGAGTAGGGATTATTATAGCTATCTTCTGGAGGTCATCCCCCACTAGAATGTGAGCTCTAAGAGAGTAAGGATTTTGTTTTGTTCACTGCTATATTCCCAGGGCCCAGAACAGTGCACACTGCATAGGAAGGTCATAAGAAATATCTAAATTTAATTATTAAATTAATAAATGAAGATCTACAATCGAACAAATGCTGGGAAAGAAAATGAGAACTTTAAAGCAGTATTGTGCGGTTGAAGGGGGCATAGCATTTGGAATAAGATATCTGTTTTGACTACTTGGCTCTGCTAGTTACCGGCTAGTTACTGGCCCTGGGCAAGTTACTTTACTCTTCTTAACCTCATGTTCCTTACCTGTAAAATAAGATAACAACACCTACTTCGAAAAGTTCTGAGGATTAATTGAGATGAAGATTGTGATGCTTCTACCCCTATCCTTCCATAAATCATGTTGCTCCAATAAGGAATTCACACAATGGACTGCCTACTCAATGGGAGAACAACATAGGCCTGCTTCTACTTATCGCCATAAAAATAGATTATAAGGAACTCTTCATGTTGTAGGGCATTTATTGTTGTTGTTGTTGTTGTTGTTTTTTACACGTGTTATTTTCTGTTTAAAAAGGGAAAACACATTTCATAAAGATATTGAATTGGAATCCTGAAAAATCAGCTATGGCCAATATGAGGCTTTAAACATCACTTCTCAAATAGCTTTTACCTAATCCTACTAGATAACATTTGGGAGCAAGTGAAAACTTGGAGCAGTGTTTTCTAAACTTAGTCTTCTTTCCTGAGACATTCAATGAAACCTGTACAATTTTGGAGGTTGCTAATTAAGTGTTCTTATAGATACTGCATTAAAAAATGTATTCATTGTGTTTTTGCTTCAAACTGCTTAGTATAACATTTATCAAAGGCAGAGCACATGCTGATAAAAATATCCAGTTGTGTATTCTCAAATGTTATAAAAAGCTCTCTAGGTTGCTGAAGGTCACTGCTGGGCAAGGCTCCATGCGTAAGAGGTCAGAGTGCATATGTAACGTGAGCGTTTCTGAGGTTAAGGAATTTTATTTGTTGTGATGCAAGTTGTGTATATTTCTTTTATTTTTTCTCTCCATACCTATCAAGGAAAGGATAATCCTGGCTTTTATTTCTTGTTTACAGGAATGGGAAAGAAAAATGTTAAGTCTTTGTGGTTTATTATTTTATTTGTGGGTTGAATCCTCATTTCTGAGAGAGGGTAAGTTAGGCAGTCCCCCATGTTTTCCTTTCCCAATGTTACTGCTTTTTCACCTTTCTCCTTACTTCTTAAGTCTCTGACTGGGGTACAATCGAGTGTGTCAGCAGGACTGGCACTGCCTAAATGGAAATTAGGAAGCTGCCTAAGCAGTCTGATTTATGAGGCATTGAAAGGCACATCTGACCAAAAATAACTTTTCCACCCTCCTGCCATCGGTGCCTGAAATTCCCATGATAAAAATCAACCATTAAAAATTTTCTGCAGACACGCATGGTTTATTTGGGTCAATAAAGCATTGTGTTAGGGAAAAAGAGGAAAGTGGGAAAATGGGAAAGTATCTCATTCGAAAGATTTTATCTTCTGAATCTCTCAGTCTCTTGGTCAAGGGTAGCATCTTGACAAATCAATATACTATTTAAGGCTGGAGGGAAATTGGGAATTAGAGTCTTGTATTGGATCTTCTTGTAGACTCTGAGCAGTGTGAAGCCAATGAGTCCTGGGGAGGAGATTGCCCAAAGTAGACTGAGAAGCTAAGATATCAAAGACACATTTATATGTTTCACAATTCTGTTTAAGGCCGGATTAGGAGGTAGGGTACACAATAGCTAGAGGGATCTCCTTTCAATTCCCCTTTTCTACCATCCTAGTTCTTGGGTAACCATAACAAGACTAATGATTTCCTTATTCATAAAATAACATTGTGATGAAGGCCAAGTAGATTTATGACCAGAGGGAGATACATTTGTAGAAACAGAACTAATGATTAATTCTATGACTTTGTTGAGACAATTCTGAAAAGTGTAGAGAGCAGTGTTTCTGATACTTATTAAACTGTCCATCCCTGGTCCCCAACCAGACCTTCTAAAACAGATATTCTGAGGTAGGGACCTGGGACTCTACTTTCTAACAAACATGTCTGCTGATTTTTATGAACATTATTTGAGAATCACCCATTGAGAAGCATTAATAGATCATAGAAGAGGATAATTAAGGTTCAAATGCTTGCTTTGCTGCTTACTTATTTCGTGATGTTGGGCAAGCTATTCAACCCTCTGGTTCTCAGTTTCCCCATAATGATAGTGGTGACTCTGCAAGGTTATTGAGTGAGGTCTGAGGAGATAAGTCATGTGAAGTTTAGCACAGCAGCTGGCATCTAATAAGGGCAAAAGTGATAACCATTATTATGATGAGTATGTATGTTGAAAAAGACCCCTAGGCAATGCTTACTGACATTAAATATTTTGTTTACTATTTACTTTGTTAAAGATACATTTGAAATTCTGTTTCAATATGTGGTAAATTTCCTAATTACAATTACCTAATGTTTCTGTGTTGCTTTATCATCTTTTGCTTTTCTGTCTCCTCAAACATAACTAACAGCAAGAGACTTGGATGGAAAAATTTTGTAATAAATATTCAGAACTATCGTGCATACATCATGGTATCTAGCAATGGAAGAATTGGTTAACTGAGTATGTTCTATTTTGAAATATTTTGCGTAATTTTACTAGAACAGACCCTCTGGTTCCTATCCCAGCTGTTGCTTTTCTTTATTCATATATATATATATTTTAATACATTTAAAAAATATCTTATTTTTAAGTAATCTCTACTCCCAACTTGGGATTTGAACCCACAACCTCGAGATCAAGTGTCACACGCTCCACCAACTAAGCCAGTCACATGCCCCTATTCTCTTATATCTTTATCCCTATGTCCTGCCCCTTGATCTCACTCCATAGTTGACCAAATGCCTAATTCTCTATTTTTTTCTGTTTTCTTGTCTCTTTCTGGTGTAATTTCTTCTCATTCATCTTGTAAGCAGAATTACTCCATACAGGAAAAGTCAGAGCTGAGAAAATTGACTTGGAATGCTGTTGAATTTCACAGCAGCTTATTCAGGGTTGGTGTTGATAAATACACATGCAGACCTTATGCCTAAATAGATCTCAGAATGCCAGACCAAGAGGAGAACAGCAAAGGTAAAAAATGGACTCTTACTAGTTCATCTTGGTATAAATGATGGTAAACAGTATTATCCTAATGGCAATGTAAAAATGACAAAGTCAGTAGAAAATTATGTAATTGCAGGGTGGAATAATGGGATACATTATAATCTGGAGTATGGAGGAGAACTGGGAGAAATGCTGACTTTCAGTGTTCTTCCTTCAACTGCGATTTAAAGAAACA
Source organism: Ailuropoda melanoleuca (assembly GCF_002007445.2). Classification (NCBI taxonomy): domain Eukaryota; kingdom Metazoa; phylum Chordata; class Mammalia; order Carnivora; family Ursidae; genus Ailuropoda; species Ailuropoda melanoleuca. Next base: position 65,887,502 of record NC_048232.1, read on the forward strand.
GCTGATGAGGAAAATGGTGCAGTTGGTATCACTTCCCATGAATTCCTTTCTAGGGAACAGAATCCCTTTTTAGTGGTGGAAATATGAACTCTGGGAAGTAGAATTTTTGGGTTCAAATCCAGGCTCCATAGTTGTAAGCTGAGTGTCCTTGGACAATTTAGTTAGTCTCCCTGGGCCTCAGTTTCCTTATTTGGGAAATAGAGATAATAATAGCACACACTTCAGGGGTGCTTAGGAAGATCAAATGGCAATAACACACAGAAAGCAGTTAGAAAAGTACGTACCTTGAAGTAAACTTTCAATTATCAATTGCTATCGACGTTTTAATCTATGGTATTTTTTATTTGCTAAGCTTGAAATCCTTGGTGGTATCCTGACAGGGAAGAAGGTGTCCAGGGAATTTCTGGCCAGAACAATTTGTTCATACTGTGAGAATTTGTATGGTAGTTATTTTTCTTTCTGGGAAGCAAGATTCCCTGCCTGGCTTCTGTTCACCCCTTTATTCAGTTAAGTGCACTATGATTTGATCATTTCTAGTAAATCTTGGGATATTTTTGGATTTATAAATCAATTCATTGCTAATCTACCTGTGAGTACATATTAAGAAACCAGAGATGTATTCAGCATGTTCTAAAACCCTCCCTTAACAGAACGTGCAGCTCAATTCTGGAAATATCTATTTGGTCCAGTGCATCTTTCTTTCTCATGACTAACATTCTGCTTTTTGTTGCTGTTGTTGTTGTTATTCGGCATATATGAATTGACTAATAGTAAATCTGGGAATTTGTCATTTAAAATATTATAGGTCTCAAACACAGCCAGTAATGCTCAAAAAAGTAGAGATATGTTTAAATCCCTTTGGCAAAAGTGTAGGAAAGCAAAGTAAAGGGCATCATTCTTCAAAAAAGTGTTCTCAGACAAATCATTCTCTGAGAGACTTAAAATAACATCAGTCATACAAGGCACACCCCTTTACTTCTATTCCATTTTTATCATATCAATCTCCCTTGCAAAATTGAGGTTGTTCATAAATATTTTCCTTCCAAACTGTGGGAAATAAGTCATGAGTAACTTTGGCTCTTTGATAAAGCTAGGTTAGGGGACTGCTTATCATTGAAACAATGAACACAAAAGCAATTCAGTCCTGCGGCCTCTGACAAAACTCCTCAATACCCAGGCGGTGCTCACGCTCCTTGTTCTCAGGCATTCCAGGGGAGTGGCCACAGGACAGCCCACACAAGGAATTTTCAAGGTCCCTTTTCCCACCCTTCAGAATTGATAAGTCTCTGATCCTTTAGAAAAGGATTTGTTCTGCAAGAAACCAAAGTATCCCAAAGAAGTATGTTTACCCGTAATGAGCCTTGCTCTCTGTTTCATATAGCCAGAAGGACACTGCTTTTTGGACTCGTGGTCACATCCCCACAGATTTGACCTCATTTGGTGGACACTATTAAAAGATTATCCTATTATTGAGAATTTCCATTGCATCACATACTAAATATTAGTAACATTCCTCTATGGGGAAAGTGATGTAATAAGAGGGCATAGACTGAGTTGACCTCAGGCAAATTATACAGATAGGTATGTGGACATTATGCAACTGATCTGCTGAATAATAAAGCCCAATGGTACTGGGAGTAATGCTCTGGGGGCAGAGACTTTCCTAGTAGCTCTTGAAGGAGGTGAAGCCATAGATGGAAGTTTTATTTGACTCTCTTGCCTCGGTACTGTGATGGTTATTTTGAAAGACGCCAAGGAGGAGAAAGTGTAGATAGAAAGTGTGGCAGAACGATGAAATAACGGAATGGGAGTGGGGCCTTGAGGTGGCTTGCTCACACTTTGAAGGGTAGGGAACATAGGGGTTCTTTTTTTTTCTACTTTGGAAGCCAAATGATGCTCATAAAGAATTAAAACTGAAGTTGAAGGGCTGCAGGTGATTTAAGAATGACGATGTTAAACAGTTATAACAATGAGGTTTTTTTTGAATGTTGCCAGAGAAGGTGTTGAAAGAGCACCTAAGGAAGAAGATTCCAGTTAAAAAGGGATTGGAAGACATACAGGAGCTCCAGAATTTGGCAAACTCATAAAAATTAAACTTTTAGTTATAACTTTGCTTGAACAGACTTTACACACAATTGATTAAATTTTAATTGTTAAAAAAATAAATTACATGATATAAGTACAGGATCAATGAAAGAATGTCAAGCAAAATAAAAAGTGAAACTCTCCCCTCATCTTTCCCTTACAGGGGTAAATACTGCTGTGATCTAACTTTCAGGCCTTGTAGATCACTGATTATATTATAAATGTGTTCTGGGGTAGGTGTTATTACTATACGTATTGTTCTGTAATTTTTTTGATAATATGTACCTTTTTCTACTCTTAAAAAACTGACATTTTTATTCTTTTTAATGGGCAATAGTTATTTTAAATAAAGTGAAATGGAAAACAAGGCTCCTTGGCAATTCTGAAACTTAAGAAAATCCTATATTTGATATGTTTAAAATATTTTTCTTGATGTGATATACTTACCAACATGTTTGATAAGTTGCTTGTAAATGATACCCTACTAGATGGCATTCCACCTACCAGGGTAAAATAGGAAAAGATAAGACATGCTACAGGTTATAAAAGCAGATTTCATGAGAGTATGTATAGAATAATTCCAATTCTATAAAAGGTATGTACATGCATAGAAAGCAATCTAGCAGCCTAGGCACTAAAATGCTAACAGCTGTCATCACAGGATGGTTTAAATATGGTGTTTTTTTTTCCTTTCTGTATTTTCTTTTCTTTTTTTTTTTTTTTAAGACTTATTTACTTATTTATTTTAAAGAAAGCAAACATAAGTGGGAGGGGGAGAGAGAGTGGGAGAGAGAATCTCAAGCAGACTCCCCACTAAGCGTGAAGCCTGACATGGGGCTCAATCTTACGACCCCAGATCATGACCTAGCCGAAACCAGGAGTCAGATGCCTAACCAACTCTGCCACCCAGGCGCCCCAGTTTTCTGTATTTTCAACAGTGAACTTTCATTGCTTTTAAAAAAGTAAATATAGTAAAATATAGTATAATATACACTGTTATTATTATTTGTCCTATGATATTAAAGAAATTATAGGACAATATTATAGGACAAATAATACAATGTTATTATTATTATATAATAATAAATATAGTATAAATATACACTGGATCTGATTAAAGTTCATGTCCAAAGGCTACAGAAACTAATCCTATCTGAATTAGCTTCCACTCTATCCCCACACCCCAGAGTAAAAGAGTGGAAATACCAAGCCCTTCTTTGATTTTCTTAATTTAAGGAATTAGGTTTGAGTTCCCTCATTAAGACAAAGTAATCTTTAGCAGAGTTGATCAGGAAATGAGACAAAAATCAGGAAATCATATTCCTTTATTACATACATGAAATATAAAAAAATTAACAGAGCAATATATATATATATATTTTGCAAGTCCACAGGACCTCAGGAAAAAAAATATGTTCTGTATGTGAAGTTTATCTTATGGCACTGTGGTTTATGTTTTGTATATTCAAGTACAGAAGAAGCTGTATGTATTGTGGTTGTGCATGGGTACAGAAGATAAGTAAGTAAAACTGTAGTTTGGTGAACTATCACATACATTGTGTCAAAAAAAATGAGTAGATATAATGGCCATATACTATTAATAAAGATAAGGAGGAAACTGTTTCAACATTCAGGTTTAAATACTAAACACAAAAATAAAACAAATTCTGTGTCTACAATAATTTTTGCCGTGTATACAAGTGCATTGCAAATAAATGAGCTTTTAAAAATTTAAAGTCCATTTCCTCTTCATCCAAGCATATTTCTACACTTAAGATTTCTTCTTCCTCTTATTTTAAAGTCTCATCTTGTTTAGTTTTTTAAAAAACTTTCCATCATGGCTGGTATCTGCGTAATCTAACCTCTAGCCTGAAGCTGAGACTTCATATGCAAATGTGTTCTCCTTTTAGGTTTTTTCCAAGTGTTCAGAGCTAAAATGTACAACTTCCTTTTGTCCACACATAGTGGCAGTGCTTCTGTTTCAGTAGGTTTTCTTACACGCCCTTTATTTTTCTGTCAACCATGGTCTTCAAACTTTCCCAACACAAGTGGTAGGTAGTAAAGTGCTTTATCCAAGGAAATACTATATACACGTGGAGAGGTTGCATTTAACACTCCACAGACCAAAGTTCACACACATCACACAAAGGAAGGCTCTTTTTTAAGAAAAACCTTTTTTTTTTTTTTTGATAGTAGGGCTGGGGAGTCCTTAAAATCTCCTTAATTACTTTAAGTAGCACAAATATAAGCAACATATCTGAAGCTGGAAGGAGTCCTTGTTAGATGTACTGCTCTTAATGGATTACTGCTAAATATCGTACAGCTATTAAACATACTCTTAATAGTTACGAATTACAGGATCAGCGCCATAGAAGGCAGGTACCAGTGTAGGATTTTTCATTTGTCTTTATGAAACAAACTGTATTTAAACATGGCCCCCAAAGAGACAGGTTAGACTAGGCTCATGCATTGGAATATTTCTATATAGTTTGGCACTTAAAAAATTCCAGTTTTGTTTTTGAGGTCTCCTTTCCATTAAGTTTGTTTTTCGTACATAGAGAAGTGCCATTATGTGCTATATACCTTTGTTGCTACTTGCACTCTCTTTTTAAAATATCCATGACTTTTCTTCCAAGGGATGGCTTCCAGGGCTGGACAAAACTTTTCATATTCACGACGAGTTTGCCTGTTCTGACATCTTCATGTCCTGCCACAAGGTACTCCAAACCTAAAAGAGAGCAAAGTTAGGGGCTATATAGTATCATAATTTTTTGAAGTGGGGGAGGAGATGTGACTTTGGTGATTTTATATGCATAGTTCACAGTTTTATATATTCACAGCTGAAATTGGGAGTCCCAGGCAGTGACAGCTGGCACTTAATAAGCATTTACTATGTGTTAAGTGGCTTACGTGTATTATTTCATTTAATCTTGAAAATAACCCTGTGAAGTAGGTATTATTTTTTGTTTGTTTGTTTTACAAATAAGGCTCAGCAAGATTACAAAACTTGTTCAGTGTCTCCCAGTGAATAGCAGCACTCTGACTTAAGCTCAGGTCTGTCTGGCTGTAGAACTTTTACTTTATACTATACCACCCTCTATGGTAAAGAAGTGAGGATTCTGTGGGTACTTAGCATTCGGCTATAAATTAGTATTTCTTGTAGACTCACCATGTATGGTAGTACATATTAAGGAGGATTTTATAAAAGTGAAATAAACATGTGGAAAACATACTGTAAGAGAGTTATGAATTATACAAAGTGACATATATTTCCTATAGAAAGTCAATGTGTTTTTAGAATATAGGATGTTTGTTTGTGATATTAAAAGAAAAAAAAAAAAGATGAGACTTCACCAGACCTTTGTAATTCAAAATTCTTTTCAGGCTTCAAATAAAAATTTTTGGCTAACGTACAGAAAAATGACAGGACAGTCTCATTACCTATACATCAAAAAAAGGAAATATGTTAATCTCCTTCAGTAGGTGTTTGTAATAATATCAATATTGGTATTTTGAAACAATTTTCTTTAATATGATAGGACAAATAAGTAATTATGTTTATAAAAGAAAACTTTCCAAGATAAAGAGATATATACTTTAAAACTTAAGAGAAAATAGTAGTTGTTAAAATTAAACTGAGAATATAAAGTTAAACCCATGTTTTATATGTATATATGTAAATTAATATATATTAATAAAAACTATATAAATAAAACATATTAATATCATATATATATATATATATATATTTTGTTCATCCACGGAAATGACCTAAAAAAAAGATATCCCAGTAGCAATAAACACCTGTAATAGACATACTGTGGTCTCTAATTAAACAGATCTCACTAAAAAACAAAACAAAACAAAGCTTCTTGCAGAAATGCTATTGCAGGTCCAGGACAGGAAGATACAAGGTAGCATGGGACATCATATTGTGCTAAAAATCGAGGAAGCTCTCAAAGATTAATGGGGATCATTGTAAAAGGACATGGGAGCTAGTAAGAAAGGGTTACAACTTGTTAGAGTTGTGATGATTTGAGCACCAAGGAACAAAATAATTGTATCTGTTGAAACATACTGAATCAGCAAAAAACCATAATTCCAAAATGATACTCAGAAAAGAAAAATCCAGAGAAAAGCTCGTTTGTCATCTTTTGAAGCAGATTTTAAAACCATTACTTATTTTGAAAGGCAAGCAGCCTAGGAATTATAAGGAAAGAATTTAGCATTTATCTTGCTTTTACAATGAGAACTATATTGAATGGTAACCTATAGCCCAGCTTGAAAGATAAAGCCCCCTTACAGAAGAATGTCAACTAGTAAATGAGGGGAATCAGAAAAACATCATTTCTCAAGCTCTAATGAAATTATTGATTCAGGAAGGATTACCAGTTGGTAGTAACATCAGTAAATCAATGGTCAATGGGAAACCGGATATTTGTGTCATGACTAAGTAACAGCACACTAATTACTTTCCAGTCTCAAAAGCGAAAACAAAACTGCCCAATGGAGTGATCAGACTGTCATCACTCTAACCTAAGGGTCAAGTTTAGCAACCTTGATGGTGGGTTATCCAGGTCCTGTATGTCTTCTGATATGATTTAACATGAAGTACGTACCCAGCAATATCTCTAGTGGATTCTAGTCAAAATGTTTATCTTGAATCTATCAAGATTTTCTTTAGAGATTACAAGAAACATAGGAGGTAGCAAGATAAGCTAAAGCACACCACAAGGAACCATCCAGACAAAAATAGAAGGTAACGTAATTACAAGACTACTTGGCCAACACTATTTCTTCAACAACAATTAAAAAAGGAACTGTGCTTGAATAAAATAGATTTGAAAGACTTAAAAACCAGATACAATGTGTGATCCTGGATTGAACATTGACAAGGACAAACCAGTTCTAAAGGACATTTTGGGACCAGTCAGGAAATTGGAATATGGTCTGAGTATTGGAGAATATGAAAATAAACTATAATTGGAGGCAATGATCACTAACTAAACAAAGTAGGTTGCAGAACGGAGCATACTATGATTTTATTTTGGTTAAAAAATATAATACATACATGCACAGAGAAAGACCTTGAAGGATTTGCACTAAGCTGTTAATAAAGAGACTCTCTGGAGGTAAGAAATGTGAAATTTTAAATTTTCCTCTAGATTTTTGTAATGTACACATGTATAGTTTCTATAATAAGCAGGTTATTTAAAATATTATTAAAAGAAATAAGCCCTAAACTTAAACATAGCTATGATGGTGTTTTCAGAAAAAAAAAAAAAGGGAAAATAATGGTGGAGATTTTAACACTGGAGAGCACAAATGTAAGATGGGTTATAAGGTATTTAAATTATTTAAAGAGTAACCACCTTAGCCTCTGCATGAAAAAGAATCCCAATATTTAATTACTAGACTGATTAAAACATAATGGTCTTGATATTGTTTGTTTCATACCTAAAGTAATAAAAGTCTCATATAAAATACAATAAATAATTTTTAGGAAACTTAATTGCTAAGTTTAGTATTTGTAATGAATTTACTTTGAAACTATAAAGAGAACAAATACTATAGGAGTTTGCCATTAATTTAGAGTATGAATATACATTAAACTGAATAAATCCATTAATTATTGAGCAGCATCATGCCAAAAATTAGCATGGAAAACAATATTATCTGTTGTATCACTTACTGGCATTTACTTTTTACTTTTGTCTACTTTACTACGTGTTTGAGGGCACAAAGTTTATTTTGTTTCCATAGACAGAGTATACTACTTTCGTGCTAGTCTTGATATCCTAAATTGACTGATGAATGGGTAAATGCATGTATGAAGGAAGGAATGAATGAATTTGCAGGGTTGCCAATTAGATTGTTCCTTTTCAAAAAGTAGCAGAGGAAGCTAGTTGGCGTGTAAGGTTTCCGAATTTTCTTATCAGCTTTCTTTGGCCTTAGCTACTGAACTTGTAAAAATGGAAAAACAAAGTGAAATGAAAGAGTGTCTGGTTTTGCTTTGGCAGGTTCCAGTCTTTTCTTCAAAGCGAGTAAACATGTTTTTAAGAATTCTTTGAATAATTCCACTTATGTTTTCAATTGTGATGAACTCAGTTGATTCTTTGACTCTGGCAGAAACCTGATGAGGAAGTATATTTCACTTCCTGGAGGGTGGCTCAGACGCTCAAAGCTTTTTTTTTTTTTTTAATGTCTTACTAAAAAAACTGGGCAGATTATTTTTTCTTTTGCCAAGATAGTAGAAAGTGTTTATAGGAAGAGTCTCTACATACAGATTATTGGGAAATAGAACTTAAATTAAGGACTCTTCATTTTCTGTGTTCAAAATCTAAGATTCTGATTACTTCATTTGTTCTTCAGAAACATATTTATTATTTAAAATGTCTTCTTTTCCTTTTCCTTATGAAAATTTAAATGAATTTAAATAAAATACTAAAAGGGTATAAAAGGATGTAAGAGATTAGTCAACCGTCAAAAAGTCAAGAGTTTTATATTTTAGATTGGTTAGACTGGGGGGAATATTTCGTTGGTAGTTTCTCTTTTTCTTTGTCACTCAGTTATCTGTTTCTCTCTGTTATCTTTTTTTAAAAAGATTTTATTTATTTATTTATTAGAGAGAGAGAGAGAGTCAAGCAAGGGGAGGGGCAGAGGGAGAAGCAGACTGCCCGCTGAGGAGGGAGCCTGACGCGGGGCTTGATCCCAGGACCCTGGGATCATGACCTGAGCCGAAGGCAGATGCCCAACTGACTGAGCCACTCAGGCGTCCCCTGTTTCTCTCAGTTATTAATCAAAGACTACAGGGACTTCTTATGAACATAACTGGGGTTTCCTGGACTTTAATTTGAAAGGAATTCGATCCAGAACATAAAATTATGCACCTGTTTTAGCAGTGCTATTAAGACACAGATGGCAACTACATAAAGTGGGAAGCACAGAGGACTTAAAAAAATAGATTTTTTAAAAGATCTTTTTGAATTTATTTATCAGAGAGAGAGGGAGAGTGAACACAACCAGGGGAAGTGGCAGGCAGAAGGAGAAGCAGGCTCTCACTGAGCAGGGAGCCTGATGCAAGGCTCAATCCCGGGACCCTGGGAACATGACCCCAGCCAAACGCATATGCTTAACCAACTGAGCCACCTAGGCATCCCCCAAATATGTTTGTTTTAAGAGAACTTGCTATCTGGGTACTCTATTATTATTTAGGTACTAATGGTAGGACTAGAGATGCTATGATCAAAAATCTAAATCCCATCCTCAAATTGAACGGAGACAGAGAAATAAGCAACCTATGACACGAAAGTGAACTTGTAGAGTGTAAAGGTAAGAATCCCACGCTTACTCCCTTGGCTCTCCCACTGTAATTACATTTGAAAATGCAAATTTCCCTTAATTTCAAGTTTCTCTAAGATTCTACAGTGGTTTGTTGTTGTTTTTGTTGTTTTAATTTCTGCTGTTTCTAATTTGAAATCAGAATAATCATTTAATGAAAAACAAGATGATGAGAGTTTGAGAGTTGTTTTCCATCCACAGATGCTTCTCATGCAATTGTAAATATGAATTCAATATTATTTGCACAGATGGAATTTTGCATTTGAATTTCCTTTGGGAGCAAGTTCTACCCAGGGCACCGTAATAGGACCTAGCTTTCAGATGCAGGGTTAGTGGCATCTAAATTTATGAAAGTGTTTTCTATGCTACTGGCACTTGGAACCAAGCTGAGACTTCTCTTTTAGGACAGAAAATATTATATTGGTGGATTTAAAAATATTTTACTTTTATAGAACATGAGGAAGAGAAATAATTTTTTGATGTCAGTTCAAAGAATTCCATTTGGATTTTCCCCAGAATTCAGATGGTGAAAAGGAGAGATACTCTTGGTGAGTTCAGTTGTGATTTGGAGAATATTAAGACAAGGTGCAAATCAGCAGAGACAAAGTAGTTATTAAGCTAGAAAAGTCTAATGCTTACCAGGATTGAGGATTGGACAAGTGCAGCCTCTGTTAGTCCACGATTCTGGATATAATGTTCGTTTTCCTCGTAAAATTTTCAATTTGGTAGATTTTAAGACCTTTTTTATCTTCACATTGACCTCAGCATGAGATCCTTTGTCATGAGCTGATAAAATCTTTATTTTTAGCACTGAAACAACACAATTCCAAAAGTCAAAATGCATAGAATTTCATACTGCTTTTTTTGAACTTGGAATAACTTAAATATGCATTTCAGAGTATAATGGAAAAGTTAACTAATGATGATGCAAATGTGGAAATTTGCTTGAAAAAATCATTAGGCTTATCTTGATGAGCACTGAGTAATATGCAGAATTGTTAAATCACTGTATTATACACCTGAAACTAATATAATAACTGTACTGGAGTTAAAAAAAACCTCAAATAAAAAAATCATTAGGCTCACTGACTTTTATGTTGGTTTCACCTTATTCATCTATATTAACTATAGACATTTTCAACTGCTGTTTCCCATATCATTATGCTAAGAGACTACCAGCCATTTGCCTACCATTAACAGAGTTTTAAACACATTTAGCTATCAAATCCAAATTGAAAGAAGGTGTATAGGAAGTAGAATGTTTTATATCTAGATTCTGACTATATTTTACTCTGTGGTTCACTGTGTATTAAAGTTACAACAAAGAACAAACAAAATGTTACTGCCAGAATATATTTTACATATTCTAAAGAGATTGAATAATTAAATATTGATTATTTAATCTTCTTCCCTGGATGTAAAATGCAAGCTAAGTGGGGTTAGGCTGGCTGTCTTTCCACATGATGGCAGCGCTTCAGTATTCTCTGTAACTCACGATTCTATTGTGCCGTGCTCTTCTATCTATGAATTGGATGTGGTTGGGGATTAAGCTGTGGAATAATTTGGGGTGGGGAAGAAAGTACACCTAAGGAACATTGGATGTAGTGTTCTATGTTGTTAGAAGAGTTCTTATGTGCTTGTTTATATCTTGATGGAAAATTCTGTGTGATGAGGGAACCCTATACTGGCTGGTCCCAATTCCTGAGAATATGGTTGTCAGCAGTTTTTATAGAATCACCAAATTTTAGACTTTTAAAGGTCTTAAGAGTTCATCTTGTTTTGTTTTATGTTTGAGGGGCCAAGTTTTAAGAAATTAAGTGAACTTCCCAAATTTGCACGACTAGTAAGTTAGAGGTTTGGGCTGAAATCCCAATAAGGTAAATGCACGAAGGGTATGCAGCACAGTGCCCCTGCTCATGGCTACTGCTCAGCAAATGTCCACTATTATTTTTCTACTAGATTGTATGTTTGAAGAGAACAGGGACCTCATCTCTTCATTATTATAGCTTAATAAATATTTGCTAAAGGAACGAACAAGTGAATCAGGTTTTTTTCCCCCATTCATAGAATGGGGAGGGGGAAACCACTTTTTCTGAGTCTTTAAGTGTATTGCACCTAATAAGAACAAGGTATTTAATTACATCATTAAGAGTGAACAAGTTTTCTTAAGAGAAAATAATACAGTTGTATTAAAAGATGCCAGAGTAGTTGTTTAAAAATTTAGAAAGCTACTAAATATATGTAATATTGAAAAACAGTTGATATTTCCATGAAACTGACTACCTTTCGACTAAATTGTCATGTTTTTTGCTTTTGATAGTAAATACCATTTTCTCTAAACTAACTTTTCTTTATTGAACACTAAACATTTCAAAAGTTTTCTTCTGTTATTTAGCCAGGTTGTCAGGTGAAAGGAGGGAAATATGTATGTAATTTTAGATAAGATTTATGAGGTTTTCAACATTTACTTTTTTATCTTTTATGAGATTAAATACAGTGTTATCAAGAACCTAAACACTTGGTTTCAGAAGTTGTGACTTAAAATTTTCTCTTCATTGTAATGTGTATTTTGGGAAGTATGAATTATGGAACAATGAAAAACCTTAGATACTAGTCAAGAATATGTTATCAAGATAAGGCATCTAATTTGCTTTAATAGTAAACATGAAGCCGATTAGAATTTGAAGATAGTAACAGTCTTTACTTAGGGCAGTGACGTTTTCCTTTATCTATATTTTCCTGGTACTTGAAAGATACAGGAGTCTAGAATATACAGAGAGGGCAGGGAAGAGGCCTGGATGGACAGCTAATCTCAGTGCTTCCCAAATATATATCCTCTTCCTCCTCCCTGCCAGGTACTGAGCATATTGTGTGCGCTAGATATTGTACTGTGTGCTTTTCAAAAGTCCCATTTTGTGGGATAGGTGGCATCATCCCTGTTTTACAGATGAAGAAGTCTGGAGAGGTTAAGTTACCCATGCAATAGACCAGAAGTCAAACCCATGTATGTCTGAATTCAAAGCTCGAGCTCTTAATCACTGTGAAATAGTGTTTGAACTGATTTCTGCTTAGTATTACTACATGATAACTGGCAACAATTATTACTCAAAACTGGTATTACTACATGAAACTGGCACAGGAATCATTATAGTGGCTAGAGGCTTCCCTTTTAGATTATGAAGACAAGAAGCATCCATAAGAAAAGATTATGTGTCATGTTTTTTTTCTTTTTGTTATTGGCCTCTTTTCCTCATAGTAGGATGGCCTTGCCTTTGCTCTACCAGCCTCCTGCTCTCACCAGAACATTCAACACCATCTTTATTAGGAATTATTATATAAGACTAGTGCTTTGATATATTGAGAATGTCATAGACTAAGCTTCCCAATTCCTTAAAAAACTCTTTGTATTTGGTCTGAATAGATTCTTGGAAGCATTCAAGGACTTTGAACTTACCATATGAATATTTCATTCGACAGAATGCCTTGGAGTTTCCTAACACCTGTTCTTTACATTCACATTTACCTACACAGAGTAAATGAAAAATAGTATTAGTTATTTAGAAACAAAGAAGAGGGGAAAAAAAAAACGAGCAAGTAAATCCAGGTAGCATAGCTCATTTTTAAAAATTGAAGTGTAATTAACAGTGTTATATTAGTTTCAGGTATCAGGTGGTAGAACTCTTTAAGGCTTGAGTGATTCATACAACATAATCCATAAATACTAAGAAACCATAAAAAGTCATTCAAAGTAGAGTCACTTTCTGAATTGAATTAGTTATCATTCAATAAAATATTGATTTAGGAGAAATAGAGGTAGAAACAGTGATGTATTTTAATGCTTATAATTGATGTTACAATAGATATAGTCCAGTATTAAGATTCCATGCTAATGGAAAGGAACAACTGAATGGATAAACTATAGGAAGGACAACAGTCTTTTTACAATTAATGTTCACCATAGCAAAAGTCAAATATAGTAAAACAATTGAGCAGTCCTTTGTAGGTAATGCCATCCAATTTAAAAGTATTTATTGAGTACCTATTATGTGCAGGACATGATGCTATATACTTCAGAGTGTATAAAGATGAGCAATACATAATTCTTGCCTGAAGGCTTATAATTCAGTAAGGTGAATAAAACAAGTGTACACACAGTGATAAGTGTTCTAAGACAGATATGATATGCTTGGGTGGGAGTGCTACATGTTTGGGAAGATGGAAAAAGGCTACATGGCTGAAGAAGGATTTGAAATGGACTCTGAAGAATAAGTAGGATGTTTTTTCCCGACTGTTTAAATGATATATGACAGTCATTGTGTGTCAGACATTTGCCAGGCCCTGTGAAAGACTTTCAAAATGTCTTTGATATAGTCTATACATAGCATTCTCATTGACTTATCTGCTTCCTCTCTAAACTGTGATCCTTGAGGACAATAGTTACGTCTTATTTATCTTCATGTTCCTAGAACCCAGAAGGGGTAGGATTCCCATTCTTACTTACTTGACAATTAGATATAATTTTATTATCCCTCCCCTTCTCATGCATTGCATTTCGTAGGCATTGAGTGTCACGAAAGTAGGTAACATTTACTGAGGAGCAGTTACTGTGTGCCAGGAACTATTTTAAGTGTTTCATATTTGTTTACTCATCTAAGATTCTAGCAGGTAGAAATTTGACAAGAATATAGAGATAAAAGAGTGAGGAAAGCAATGTAAGAGAGAAGGGCAGAGAGTGTTCACAGAAGAGTCAGTGGTTCTGTTTTCCTGGGTACAGAGTGAGTTGTGAATATTAGAAGATATCATGATGGACCTTGACTGATAGGCAGTTAGGGCCTGAATTTAATTTGTTAGACAAAGGGGATTTTTTTTTAAATTTGAGTGTAGTTCATACACAATGTTACATTAGTTTCAGGCGATTCAACAAGTTATATGTTATGCTATGTCACCACAAGTGTAGCTATCAACTGTCACCGTGCAATGCTATTACAATACCATTGACTATATTCCCTAAGCTGTGCCTTTATTTCCATGACTTATTAATTTCATAAATGGAAGTCTGTATCTCTCATTCCCCTTCACCCATTTTGACAATTGATAAAGGGGAATTTTCAAAGCCTATCAGATTAAAGAAATTACATGAATTAATATATATATTACATATTAATATATAATATATATATTAACCTGGCGGTACTGTATCAAAAGTATTGGGATGGAGAGAAAATGGAAGTAGGGACCAGTTAGAAGCTGATGAAACTGATGACAGCAACAGTAACTGAATTGAGTGCCAACCACAAGCCAAAACTATATAAGGAACTTTATCCATATAATCTTGTTTAATATTTATAATAACATTTTGAGGTAGGAATTATTAACAAATGAAAAAATAAAAGCTCAGAGAAGTTAATTAGCTTGTCCAAGGCAGCATAACTAACAAGTAGAACAGCCAGAGTTTTAGCCTGGGTCTGGGAGAACCTGAAGCCCCTGATCTTCCCACTACTAAGTCAGATGAAATGTGGGTCTGAACTAAAAAGGTGGCTGTAGGTCTAGAAAGAAAGAAATATTAAGGGAGGCTGCAGAGTTAGGGTCTACAAATCTTGTCAATGGATTAGAAGAGGAAGCCTAAGAATTAACTTGGAGTTTTCAGCCAAGGTGACAGGAGGAGAGCACTTCAGGGGTGTATAATTTAAGGGTTTTTTGTAGCAGTCAGTGGTTTAACTTATATTGTTGAAAGGATGTGGAATAACTCACAGACAGGAGAAAAAGCTGAAGCACCAGAACTCAGAAAAGACAAGAACCAGGAGAGCAGCAGAGATCTAGGTAGCAGGAACTGTTGTGCAGTCCCTTTTATGGATTTGCTGTCAGAATCATGAACTGGGATCACTTTCAGACCTTGTCACTTTCGGCTCAAGATTTAAGTTCTGGGGAGCGCACATCTGATTGGCCTGGACAAGACTGTACTAAATGGGGTGGGGGGAAGGGTGGCTCCCCAGAGAAAAACTGGGTTGAGCTACCACAGAAATAGCAGGAAAAAAGGGGAATTAAATAGTGGAAATGAGAAATCTAAGGTGTTTAAAATTAGCTGCTGTGATTTGTTAAATAATATTGCATATAATCTAAACATAGCAGAGATGGTTACTCATTCAGAAATTGGAGTAACCTAAGTAGATAGCCTGCGGCCCTTGCTAATTCCACCAAAGCTGGAGAGTGTGGTAACTACTGTGCTGAAAAACCTAATGGAACTCCAAATGGCATATATTATTACTCAACTGATGTTCTTCTTTGTAGTCCTTCAGCCAACAGGAACATACAAAGTTCTGTTATTTGAAGATCTTTCTGTGGTTGCTTTCCGATACTCCCTTTTCATATGTTAAGAAATCAAACATTAAAATTTTTTTCGTAAAGATTGCCATTGTAATCATTTTTTTAAAAAGATTTTATTTATTTATCTGAGAGGGAGGGGCAGGGAGGGGCAGAAGAGGAGGGAGAAGGAAAAGCAGGACTCTCCTAAGCGCAGAGCCCTTTGCGGGGCTCAATTTCATGATCCTGAGATCATGACCTGAGCTGAAACCAAGTCTAACGCTTAACCAACTGAGCCACACAGGCACCCCTAAAATTTGCTTTTGAATGAGCTTTTGTCAAACAAGCTTTAACCCAGATGTGTTGTCTTTTTTTTCCCCAGATTTTATTTTTTTATTTGACAGACAGAGAGACAGCCAGCGAGAGAGGGAACACAAGCAGGGGGAGTGGGAGAGGAAGAAGCAGGCTCCTAGGGGAGAAGCCTGATGTGGGGCTTGATCCCATAACGCCAGGATCATGCCCTGAGCCGAAGGCAGACGCCACCCAGGTGCCCCCCCAGATGTGTTGTCTTAAAGGAAATCTGGAAGGGGAGAAAAACCTAGTTAGTTAATGTTAGGCTATTAGAACACTATTTACTGTTCTGTGGTACTGGTTAAAACCAGTTTTCTTGTACAAATTCTGTAGTACTACTTAAAGCCAGTTTTGTTGTACAAGTTCTATGGCACTAATTAAAGCCATATATGTTGTACAGGAGGTAAAATTTTATATCTAATGTTCTCTATCTCCTAAGAAGTGGTAGAAATTAAGGGTATCTTGGTATAGTGCATTATATTTCTAGTTTGGGAAACTTACGGTAGGTAAATTGGTAGGTAGGCACATATATTTGAGAATGAACTATGGTGCTTAGAAAACTGATTACCTTTTGTTTGTTTGTTTAAAAAAGGTGCCACCAGCACAGCACTATTCTATACCCAATGGGAATACGGCTATTTAGCAGGAAACCAAACAATGGCTTCCTCAATCTGGAACTCCTCCAGATGAATTTCAGAGACTCTCTAGGGGTATCACAGACCTAACAGCTGTTGTGGATGTGAGTCTGGAGTGATTCTGATGCCAGCACGTTATGTGCTGAACTGGTGTGTCGCCAGCTCCCTAGTAACATGATTGATTGGCTTAATGAATGTCTTATGGTCCTAAAGAATTGATTTTTACAGATTTGGCTTAGCAGGCAAAGTTGAATAATTACAAAAATCATTGTGTGAGAAAAATAGAACAAAAGTTTCAAAAGTGTTTAAAGTTAAAATTATATAATTCAGACTATTTAGCATTGAGGCAAAATATTAATGGGAAAGATTTTTTCTTTTTCAAATGCTAAAAAAGATAAATATGACTACTTTGTATTCCTTTATCTTTCCCACCTTCTTTCTTGTTGTGAACTAAAATGAAACCATTAGGAAAATGATCACAAGATTATGGTAAGTGAAAAAAACCATGATATAGAATTGCAAATACCAGTGTTTCTCAAATTTGGGTTCTTGATTCTTGAAGAGTCCATAAGTTCTTTATGAAAATGTATTAAAATTGTGGTTTCTTACTTTGCCCCAGTCACCCTGGTTTCCTTGCTGACCTCAAGGCTTTTGCACCTGCTGTTTCTTCTGCCTAAACTCTCCTCTCTCTTTTATCTATATAGCTCATTCTCTTACCTTTTTCAGTTTTTTTTTCCTTCAAATGTCACCTTTCACGGACTTTCTTGATCTTCCTATTTAAAAGTATGCCCCCCCACCACTTATCTCCCTCCCTGCTTTATTTCTCTATTATATTAAACAACATGACCCTAAATATTTTACTTATTTATTAGCTGTCTTCCTCTACAAGAATGTAAGCTCCTTGGAGGCTGGACTTTTTATCTGTTCTGTTCTATTACTATATTTACAGTACTGGCATATATTATAGGTATTCAATAAATATTTGCTGGGTAGATGAATGAATTTATAAGGAATTCCTAATTAGTGAGAAAACAACAAATTGGAAATACACAGAAAAAGAGACCTGAATGGCCAAGAAAGCATGAAAAGTTACTAAAACTGTTAGTGATCAGGAAAATACAATTTAAAACGGCGAGGTCCCAGTCCATACTCATCAAATTGGCAAAAGTTGAGAGATTTGATAATGTTAACTTTAGAAGTCCAAAAATATTAAATGAGTTGAACTGTGCCTGACTTAGTGAGGGAGGAGAGTGCTTGGCCTCTTGTATGTGTTTTATAAAAATCTGTGAAATAAATATGAAGTATCAGTGAGGATGTGAAGCAACAGGATGTCATACCTTGCTGGTGGAATGCAAATCTTTATAACCACTTGGAGAGCTATTTGGCAATATGTGGTAAATTTGATAAAAAAAAGCATACTTGTGACCCAAGAGTGGCTAGGTTGTACCCTAAAAGAAGGATCAGCAAACATTTTCTATAAAGGGATAGATAATAAATGTGTTAAGATTTATGGGCTAAGAGACAAAATTAAAGATAATATGCAGGTACTTATATAACTTTTTAAATTATAACTATAAACCTTAGAGCAGCTAGCTTGTGGGCTGTAGAAAAACAGTTGGCAGGCCAGATTTGGTCTGAGGGCCAGTTTGCCAGCCCCTGCTCCAGTGAAACTCCTTCTTAAGTGCACAGAGTCACATTTAAGAGAACATTCATTGTAGCATTACATATAACAGTGGAAAATTGGAAATTAGAAATACCCTAAATGGCAAATAATGAGAACACAGAAACCATATATTCATATCAATAGCACAGCATGCTTATCAAACAAAGGAACAGATAAGCATCATAGGAAAACTGAGTCAGAGGAGATAGTAGTATAGACCTGGTAGACTCAGAGAAACATATTTATGTAAGAAAAAGTGTGTGGGCTTCAGTAAAAATCATCTTTTCATATTCAATTAATGGTATTCATTAGAATTTTATGAGTTTTGTTATTTGGCTTATAATTAGTTTGTAAAATTAGTTTTGTTTTCTAGTTGTAAAAAAGATATAAGGAGTTCACACAGCTTTGTGTATATTAAGTTACACTAGGTCTGTAAGAATATTTTTCCTTTAAATGGATCTCTACATTTCCAAACCTGATATATTCAATTAACTCTCACCCATGTTAAACATATGTTTTAGAGAGAGAGAAACACACCAAAACACTAACAGTTTGGGTAATGAGATTTGGGTATTTTTTTACTGTGATGTTTTATGTTTTCCAAATTTTCTATATTAATTAGGTATGTTACTCTAATAATCAGAAAATAACAAATAAAATAAACAAAAGCTTGTTAAAATACTCTGGCTATCTTTAATAGTTTTACACTTATGGACAGGGGTGTCACTACTTTATTAACCTCAGAACTGAAGAGTTCCCCTCCTAGGATCTAAGAGTTGTTTTCTGGTTTGTCATGAATCACTGTTAATTGAGACCAGACCTGGAAATATGATAACTGGTTATATCCATTGTCTCACCTGAGTGTCGAAGTGCAGAAAATCCTTGCTCATCCTCCCACTCCCAGGTTGGTTCGCTTTTATTGTGCATGGAATGGAAGTCAGGAATTCCATGATACCAGTCTATGTCTGTGCTGCTAATAAAATAGAAAATGATGAATTTAAGGACCTTCTTAGAACTTGAATGAAATGAACATGTGTATGGAGACTTAAACCTAATCAGGTACCTTCCCATCCTTTTAGTTTTCAGAAATAGTGTTTTAAGGGCCTATTGTTAAGAATAACTTACTCTGCAAAATGAACAAGACCATCTCTAGAATCTTGCAAGAACAAATGACTCTGTAATTTGACAAAGATTCTTTAAAGAGCTGTGCAAATACATCTTTGCTCCACTGCTGGCATGCAAGATTTTCCAAACCACTACCAGATCTTCAAAAGAATCTGAAGGACACATGGACAGAGCAAGAGCCATGAGCATTCACCTGCTGATGCAGTCTCCTGTGAGCGGGTCACAGCTGCCTGCGCAGTCACAGGGCCTGCAGCCGTAGTCTCCAAAGCCCCAGTACCCCACCATACACCTGTCACAATGTGGCCCTGCCACCCCAGGCTTGCAAGGGCAGTCACCATTGCTGGGGTCACAGAAGGTCACTGAGCTGAAAGGAAGGACAGCTGATCCAACTGGATGACAGGAACACACTACAACAGAGAGGACACACAAGGATCAATGAGTAACTGGTTATCTGTGATTTGGTTTCCCTTCACCACCCAGCGTACCTCTAAGGCTCTTCCTCTAGCCAGTTGGTATATGCTCAGAGAATGAAAACTAATTAAATTACAGATGAGAAGATAAAATCAGGGAAACACATTTGCTGCAAAACGAACTACATTACTCTAAGTTAGAGGGCATTAAATATGAATGGATTTTGCTTGGGGTGTTGAGAATGAATCAGCAAAGAAGACAAAGAAGGAGCAGTTAGCCAGAAAGGAAATCAAATCATGAGAGCGTGGTGTTCTGGAAGCTAAACAAAGTTTCAGCATCAGGTAGGCAACATCAACTGTGTTAAATGCTGATAGTCCCGAGAAGATGGGGATTGGGAATATGTTTTGGCATCTGACAAAATGAAGACCACTGTGTCCTTGATAGGAACAGTTTCACTCTAATGATGAGTGGTGAACCTATTTGAAGAAGACTCAGGAGATGGGAGTAGAGGAATTTGAGCATGAGAACAGACAGCTCTTTTGAGGAACTTTTCTATATGGGCACAGAAATATAGTGGTAGCTAAAACTGGAGGGGGATATGAATGTAAGTGAAAGTTTGAGTTTTTGTTTTGTTTATTTTAAGATGAGAGAAATTGAGACAGATTTGATGTTGATGGGAATGATCCAATAGAAAGGGAAAAATTGATGACCAGAAGAAAGCTGGGAGCATTGTTGGAGGGATATTTAAGCATACTGGAGTAAGGAAGACAGACAAGATCTGGTGCAGAAGAGAAGGTGTTGGCCTTGGGTAGGAACGTGATCAGTTCATAGCAACAGGATGCAGAGCAGAGCGTAGGGACTCAGATACAGGAAGGTGGATAAATGCAGTAGTGGGAGCTGGTGGAACTTTTCTTCTGATTGCTTGTATTTTCTGGATAAAATAGGAAGCAAAGTCATCAGGAGAGAGAAAAAGAGTAGCACTAGGAGAGTGAATGAGAGACATAGAAAGTGAAGTATAATTTCCAGGCACATAAAGGCCATACTTGAGGACAGTAGTCATGAATTTATAGTGATACAGCCAAGAGGGTTCAGGTTTGAGATGGGAAGAAAGCTGCATTTAATTTGCATGGTGTTATGGACTGACCGTAACCCCCCCAGATTCATATGTTGAAGCCTAAGCTCCAGTGTGATGGTATCTGGAGGTGGGATCTTTGGGAGGTTTGGACGCGGTCTTGGGGGTGATGAGATTGGTGCCTTTATAAGTGGATGAAAAGCTCAGTGCCCTCTTCTTTAGGAAGTATGTGAGGCTGCAATGAGAAGTTGGCAGTCTACAACCCAGAAGAGAGCTCTCCCCAGCACCCAGCTGTCCTGAACCTTGGTTTCTTTGTTGGGTATCTAGGTCTCATAGAGATTTCATGAGGATGAAATGATTTTAGATGAAATTACTTCAGCAAGATACATAGCACAGTCTGACACCTACTAGGCCAATTCTTCCTGCTAAGTCTTCTCAACTGATAAAACTCTAGATCCCACCCCATCCTTTATTCCCTTGGAAACATCTTCTATTGATTCATTTCTTCGTCATTAAAATCACAGTTTGGCTTCAGTCTGGCTTCAAATCTCAACTACTGACTGTGTGACTTTGGCAAGATACTTAGCTTCTCATTATCCCAGTTTTCTTGTCTTTAAAATGGAAATGAGAACCATATCTCACCTTATACGGTGGTTGTGTAGATAAAAGGAGATCATGCGTGTAGTATATGGCTACAATTGTGTGGTGTCTGGCACGTGGTTAATTAATAGTGAACTAACAATTTAATTCAGTAAATAATTCTTGTAGAGCTGTGGGATCTATGCTTGTGTAAGTAATGGTGCCACCCCTCAAGGAACTCATGGTTTGTTGGGGAAACAGAGGAGTAAATAAAAATTTTCCATACACTGTGAGTAGGTACTCTAATAGAGGCCTGTGCGTGCTATGGGAGCACAGGAAAGGGAACACAGGCTGAGGGAATCACATGGGGATACTTTTTAAAAAAAATTTAATTTAATTTAATTTCAATTAATTAACATATAGTATATTATTAGTTTCAGAGGTAGAGTTCAGTGATTTCATCAGTTGTATATAACACCCATTACTTATTACATCACATGCCTTTCTTAATGCCCATCACCCAGTTACCCCATCCCACTCCCTTCCCCAACAACCCTCAGTTTTTTTCCTATGGTTAAGAGTCTCTCATGCTTTGTCTCCCTCTATGATTTCATCTTGTTTTATTTTTCCCTCCCTTCCCCATGCTCCTCTGTTTTGTTTCTTAAATTCAACATATGAGTGAAATCATATGATAATTGTCTTTCTCTAATTGACTTATTTCACTTAGCATAATACCCTCTAGTTTCATCTATGTTGTTGCAAATGGCAAGATTTCAATTTTTTGATGGCTGAGTAATGTTCTATTGTATATATATATACCACATCCTCTTTATTCATTCATCTGTTGATGGGCATCTGAGCTCTTTCCATAGTTTAGCTATTGTGGACATTGCTGCTATAAACATTGGGATGCATGTGTCCCTTCAAATCACTGTGTTTATATCCTTTGGATAAATACCTAGTAGTGTAATTGCTGGGTCATAGGGTAGCTCTATATTTAACTTTTGGAATAACCTCCATACTGTTTTCCAGAATGGCTGCATCAGCTTGCATTCCCACCAAGAGTGTAAGAGTGTTCCCCTTTCTCTGCATCCTTGAAACATTTGTTGTTTCCTGACTTGTTAATTTTAGCCATTCTGACTGGTGTGAGGTGGTATCTCATTTTTTGATTTGTATTTCCCTGATGCTGAGTGATGTTGACCACTTTTTTCATGTGTCTGTTGGCCATTTATATGTCTTCTTTGGAGAAATGTCTGTTCATGTCTTCAGCCCGTTTCATTACTGGATTATTTGTTCTTTGGGTGTTGAGTTTGATAAGTTCTTTATAGATTTTGGATACTAGCCCTTAATCTGATAAAGCATTTGCAAATATCTTCTCTCATTCTGTAGGTTGTCTTTTGGTTTTGTCGACTGTTTCCTCTGCTGTGCAAAAGCTTTTTATCTTGATGAAGTCCCAATAGTTCATTTTTGCCTTTGTTTCCCTTGACTTTGGAGACGTGTCTAGCAAGATGTTGCTGCGGCCAAGATCAAAGAAGTTGCAGCCTCTGTTCTCCTCTAGGATTTTTTTTAATCAATTTTGACAATTTGATTTCCAAAATAGGCTGAAATTCTTCACTTTGCCCCTGGGAGGATTTTAGTGGCAAAACAGCTTTCTTGACTACTTTGTTTTATAGACTTAGGTTACTCTCCTACTACATGTTCTTTTCTTTGGATAAAATACATTCGTCTGCTCTTACTCTCCCTTTGTGGATGAGAGTATATTGGAAAAAGTAGGGTGTGATCTATGATCCTATTGCTTATAAGGAGATATCCCACCATGTAATCTAGGACAAGAGTCACAGCTGTCAACCTACATGAACATAATAAGTATGTAAACAAGAATACAAAATGCCCAGGGACATAATGGGAGAATTGTGGCTTCCTTTATTCTGATGGGGTTGCTAAAGCTTTTGGTGGTAGAGTCAAAGGAAACCATTGCTGCCTTTTCTCTTTATTCCCACCTCCACCGGAACTCTAGGAGTCGTTTGCACACCTTTCATTCAGAGTGATCCGTGATACTGACCCTACTGTTCAGACAACCATTTGGGTTCAGCATCTCATCCCTTTTTAAAAATCACCAGGACTCCTTAGTATTACCTGATAGCCGTAGCTTTTGCTATTCTGTTAGTAAAAGCAACACTGGGAGCAAAACACCCTGAAAGTATGTGCTCCTGTTTTAGCTTTTCTAAAAACAGAACTCAAAGTTCAAGGCCCTCAGCTGGGAAAGAAGCAGCTTGTCAAGGGCTTTCACACTGCCCAGTGGCCACTCCCTCACCAGAGCCTCCCAGCTTTCCAACAACTATCTTCCCCTGAAAAGGCCAAGGCCTTATATAATTTCTGATGGTGAATTTTAAATATCAAAGCCATTTCAAGAGCTGACTGGCTGCCCCCTGAGGTTCTTAGAATTGGAGTTAAGGGCAATGACTGAGNCAATGACTGAGGGGCGCCTGGGTGGCATAGCGGTTAAGCATCTGCCTTTGGCTCAGGGCATGATCCCGGCGTTATGGGATCGAGCCCCACATCAGGCTCCTCTGCTATGAGCCTGCTTCTTCCTCTCCCACTCCCCCTGCTTGTGTTCCCTCTCTCGCTGGCTGTCTCTNCCCCTGAGGTTCTTAGAATTGGAGTTAAGGGCAATGACTGAGATGCAGCTCTAAACAGAAAAAAAAACAGTATGATCTGTTATTAATGTATCAAGCATGAAGTTAAATGTTAGATAAAATGAATTCTTCCACCTTTTTTGGTACTACTTTCTCCTTTCCTTCTACTATCAATTATTTTTGCTAGTGGATGAACAACTACGGAAAAATAAAGTTGTAAACAAAGGCAATTGTCAAAGGCAATATGCTTTGCCCCTTTACTCTCCTAGGGAACATTTTTTTATTCATCCTTTAAATATAATACACATTGTGTTCAAAGATAGGTAATGCCACAGTATTCAAGATGAATGTTAATGTCAAATAAAATTATGCGAGAATAAATCTAATAAGAAATTAAGCTAAATTAAGACTTGCCTTTCACTTATTGAAATGCAATGTCCCCTGAGTTAGTGCATATCCCACACCGAAGGAGATCCATGTATGCATAAATCTAGTCATTTGTGCCCCTACTAAATGCTTTAAAAAATAAATGTAAGGTATTTAAGTATATTTTCTGTGTTTTCTATAAACTGTAAATGAGTAATGCAAATAAATACAAAAGTCATACCCTTTATTTTGAATGCTTTACTATGTGACCACTGCTGGGCCCTCAATTTGATTTCTGTATCTTTCCTTTCCTGTTTACTAGTTGTAACTGAGCCAGTTACTATTTATTCCAGGGTATATCTAAAAGATCTTAGACAGCTAAATAGCCAATTTTATATTCCTGGGTTGCTACTTCGGTTAAAATTGAGGAAGAATTTGTCTGTACTTTTGAACGTACAGACAAATTCCGTCACAGGAAAACTTTTAAGTATAATTTTAGACACCGTATTTAGGATTTGGTTATACCAAACACCATTATCTTTTTGTTGAAGAAAGCCTCCTGTATTCCCATTCCACTCAAGGCACCGTCTACACAGGTGCCTAGTCAGGAACCTGGGTCATCCCTAACTCCTTTTTCCTTTTGATAAAGAATCCCCATTGACCCCATCTATCTTCTCCTTTGAACTGACGTGGTTCATCCTTACTATACTCCATCATGGTACCCTTTTTTTCCGTAATGTACTGCAGTTTTGTTTTTAAAGATTTTATTTTCAAGTTATCTCTACACCCAATATGGGGCTCAAACTCACAACCCTGAGATCAAGAATCACATGCTCCACGGGTAAATTTTTAATTACATATTTACGTGGATAAATTCATTTATAGTCTGTTTCCATGGAATTAAGAACTCTGTTTTGTTGTATATACACTGAATAGGATAGGCCTGCCACAAGGTAAGCAGTGAGTAAATCTGTGTTGAGTTTTAAAAAATTGGTGAATTATAGTCACTTAATAAATATTTCTTAATGATAGATGTTCTTCTGGCCTCCAGTGTAATCTCTTTATGATTTTTCACCTCCCTGCTGTCTCTATAGTACACTTTGAAGGCCTAGAAGGTAGAAACCAACATCTTTCATCTCTGTATCCCCAAAACCTAGGGCCATGCTGACCCATTTCAGGGACTCACTCAATCTTTGTTGAACGAATGTTCCTCTGAATGAGTGACAACCATGAAATACGTGTTGATGAAACTCCTGAAAGGCTCATATTATTTCTTTTATAGGTTTTTACCATTTTAGCACCACAGCATTGTGGTGCACTGCAATCCCAAGTCACTAGAAACAGAGCAAACAAACAAACAAACACACAGAACCACAGAAACAGCACAGAAACAAGAGCAGAAAACTGAAGGGGTTAAACAGAACAGATTATCCAGAGCCCTCCCAGGGCAAGACTGTTCCCTACATTTAATGCTTCACTCAGTTGAGTTTTATTATTTATTATTTTTTGATAAAAGTTCTTTATTCTAACTCTGTAGGAGACATTCCCCACCCACAAATGCCTTTCATTGGTGGCGAAATTTTTTTTCACGTTAATCAATCTTTTTTCCTCACTTTCATCCAATTACATCTAATTACGACTCTTTGTTCTAGCGAAGTAAATTATGTTTTGCCACTCCCTATGTCCCCTTACACCTTTTGAGTGTGTGAAGAAAGTTGTGGTATTTTCTTCCTGAGCAGTTTCCTAGTTAAGTTGAGAATATTTAGCCTCTTTCATATTTATTCATTAGTATCTCTCTTTTCTTGATTGTTTTTTTGGCCTATGAAGAACATTCCTCGGTTGTCTTCCATCTTTCTTATACTAAGATTCCTTAAGATAAATGCAGCTCTTTAGGTTCAAACTTCACATGGCTATTCATCAGGAAGCAGGGTCTTATTCCAAACCCAGTACCACACGTTTCTTCAAAAGTCTAGGCTCCTTTAAAAATTATTTTTGGTTCTAATATATATGTCTGATTATTTCTGCATTTTAAAACTCATTTTGTTTTTATCAACCAGGACACAGTGTAGAATCAAAAACATCACTTAACTCCTAAAAATTGCTAAATGAGATAGTTTATGTAAATTGCCCATAGTAGCCATTCAACAAATGCTACTTCTCTTCTTTACAGCCCATTCTAAGTTTGTCCAGGCTTTCTGAGAGTTTTGATATATCACAATTATTTGTTTGATTATTTATTGCTTGTTCTCATCAAATGCAGAATGGCATATTGCTTATGTATTCAGTGAATTATACTTTCTGTTTTGGAGACATGTTAAAGAATTTTGTGACCCCTCCCACTTCTCTTCCCAAATGTGACTGACTTTTATTATTGATCAGTTCATAAAATTTCTCCTTTTGGGGGGGTGGTTTTAATTTATGTCATTTGAACTTTTTAAAGGATAGTTCTAGTATGATTACTACGTTATGATATATGAATTTTTTCTATCTCTTTCACTTCTTAACCCTCTGGTTTTACATCTTGTATTTTTTAAAAGCTGAGATTAAATGTTCCCAACTATTATTGCCAAGTGACTGGTTCTATTTAAAGTTTGCTTTTCAAAAACAGTTACTTCATATTGATTCTATGCTGAAATCATTGCTTTCAGCATACAACAAGGATGTCTATGTTGTTTATTTGACATAAAATGAATTCGTGTGCTTTGTTGAAACTATAATTTGAACAAAAAAGCCCACTAAGCTGCTGTAAGGAAGATACTTTAATGACCTTTGGGAAACAATCCTTTTCTGATACGGACTGGAACATAGGTACAACAGTGAAAAGTGGGAAGCGTCATTGTGGTAAGGTAATTTGGATTTAATTAATTTCAGAATTTTATTTCTGGGACTATTTAAAGGTAAAGAATAACCACCATAAAGGTAGAATGAAATAATTATTAAATAGACCTACAAACAAGCAGAGAAACACAGAGATTCTTCTTGGGAGCGTGATGAGAAGATGATATTTGAGTAGACTGTGAAGAACGGAAAGACAGTCTGCAGCAAGATAGTCACCTACTGTAGGCACTGTGTTTCCATCAGTTGAGCTGAGGACTTCACCTAAGATAGAAAGAAGAAAAGAAGAAAAAAAAAAGCAAGAAGAAAAAAAAAGAGATAGATTTGGATGGATGAGAGCTCTTTAGAAAGATAGCCGCCTGGCAGGGTAATGGTAACCAAGTAACAAAACGGTATCTTGGTAAACACTTGGTTTGAGTTTTAGGGCAGAAGGACCAAGTTTATTTTTATTCACTCTCTGCTGAAAGGCAATCGACTACATTTATTTTGGCCCACCAGGGAGGAAGGAAGTGCATGTCAGTTTTTCAAGTTGTTTACTTTGACAGGGAATAAATCCTGCTTTCTTTTCCATTTGCTGATTTTTCTTTAAATCTGGAAGGAGACTATGCAATAGTTAAAAATACGTCACAACATCAAAGTCAATAAATTTATTATAAAGGAACTAACTGGCTGTTTCCTAAAAAAAAAAAAAGAGCTAATTCTATAAAGCGTTTCTTCAAACATCTATTTCAAACCATGTGTTCTATTAAAGCATGAGAAATTTTCTGTAGAGAAATGTCATAGAATAGCTGTCATTATTCCACACCCAATTTCCTATGCATCTAACATTTAAGATATTCTTTGGTGTCAAAATGGGGTGGGGGGGAGAATGGAGCTTCATGAAGAACTATAGTCAATGATTATTTAATCCAACACAATAAAATACCTATTGTAGTTTAGTACTATGTTCTGAAGTATGTGAATGCAGAAGTAAAAATAAATTGTCAGTGTCACGGTAAGCTAATTTTATTATAAATTCCAGTCTCATTACACAACAATGCACTTTAAAATATGAGGTATTTATGGTAAATCAATTTATATACTATGAATAAGAGGGAGTTCTCTGAATGGAATTGCTAGGTATTTATTTTGAAACTGTTACATGAAAAACAGACATCTTAGAATCCTGCCAGAATTTTTTTTTTTTTTTGAGAAAAGCAGAGGTTCTAAGTTGGACATTCTTCAGTGGGAAAGATAAGTGATATGAATGCTTATGAGCATTTATATCTATCATTGAGTCAGGAAAAATGTCTAGCCAGAGTTTTAAGTAATCCTTTAGGATTTTCTGTTGTAGATATGGCTAATTCAGTGAGTAGATTAAGTTATAGATGATTATTAGCTTAAAATCTTTCATCCAAGGATGGGAATGAATAAAGCTCATGCTAGAAACAATGGTGTACGTAATGGTTCTCAAATTCTCGTCAGTGGACTGATAGGCTGAGTCAGAATCACCAATGATGCTTTTTAGAAAAAAAAAATACAGATTTCTGCCCTTGGTTCCTGTTGGAGATTCTGATTCAGAAGATCTAGGGAAGGGCTCTGAGAGTTCATATTTTCAATAAGTGCTCCAAGTGATTTTGATCCATTGACAGGGTTGGGAACCAATGACTAGATCAGAACAGTGCTTGAAATCAAAGAAAGAAGCTGAGGCAAGGCTTCATTCAAAGAAGAGAAATCATTCCACTTGTGGTGGAGAGTCTGAGTCTGAGTTCCTGAGTTGAAAAATGATCTGATAAGCTTGAAATTGGGGGGAATAACTTAAACCATAGAAATTGGCCAATGCTACAAGTCAGGGCATTTCCCATCCCTAGAAAACTAGCACACTACTGTTCAGTGGGGTTATTCTCACATTTTAAATATGTCTGCCAAAGGAAAATCTACTTAGGTGATAGGAAACAACAGGTACATAAGTGACATTGAAGATTTCAAGTGAGTTACTCTAAAAGAGACTGCTCTTTTAAAACAGAAAGATAATATTCCTCAAAGTATCTTAGTACACAGTGATAATTATACTTTCCCTTTTACTTCTGTACCTTAGCGAACAACTAGTTTGAGCCTCCATTCTGCTCTCAGCCCTAGATTCAGCTGGAAAGATTCACATTTTCCCTTGTGTTTACAGACCTTAAATGCACTGTCCTTTACATTTTTTTTTTCTGAGTTGTAGAAATAAATTTAGTTTCAATGATCTCTACTAGCCTTAAAAAAACAAACATCTCTGGAATCCTCAGAAGTGCTTTCTTGGCTATGGAAATGTGTAGTTGATTGTTTGGGTCCCACAGTTGGTTCTGCTTAAGGCTGGAATCCAGAGGAAGTGAGAACAGAGTTGATTTAATTATTCACAGGAATAAATCTATTGGCTAGTAGATTTGGTTTAGAGCTCTTTTTATTCAGTTTTGATGAATTTATGACCATCAACTAGAAATGTATACATAAGGACAATAGCATTTAGCATAGTGCTTGTCAAGAGAGTGGGAAGGGAAAAAATAGCCTAGAGCATCAATGGCGCTAATAAATCCTTGGCTTATTTGGCAAAGAGCTAACTGTGAACACAGTCCCAAGATTGATGTCGCCGATATTTGTTGAACGGAATAATGTGTCCAGGTAAGTATTCTATTAAATGTATTCTTTGAGGAAGAATAACATCAGTTCATTTCCCTTTCTAGATCCACTCATTAAAGTCAACAACGGCAATCATTGATTAGAAAATAGGACAAACACTGTGTTTGTACTTTTAGAGGAAAAAAAAAAAAACAGCCCCCAAAGAAGTATCAAAGGCATCTCTTTAAGGGAAGTCTTTCCTTAATTGCTTTCACCCTACCGCACACTTTTCTCTGAGATACTCGATGTATCTCTTTCATTGCATTTTGCTCATACAGTGGTAATAATAATAGTACCAACGTCAAAGAGCTTTTGTGAAAATTAAGTGAGTTAATACATATACAGCCTTTTGAAGAGTAAACAGAGACTAGTAGCACTCAACAAATGTCAGCTATTATTTATTATATCATCACCATCACCACAGTGTATTGAAATAATCTGTTACTTACATTTCTCCCCATTTAGAATTAAAGATCTTGTAGGGAAGACCTTTTCATCTTTACAGACCTAGTGCTTTACCACAGTGCCTGGCATAGAGGAGGTACTCAATAAGTGTTTCCTGATCTAAACTGAGGCATAATTTATACTTCTAGTAAATTTTGTCTGGGCTGCTGGTTCAGGCTTTCAATGGTGCCAAACGCACCTACTTGAAGATATCAAGTAGGAAATAAGGGAGAGATGTTTTCATAAATCCTCCCTGGCAGTCCAATAGACTACACTGCCCAGCCTTAGTTAATATTATGTTTGTGATTATTTCACTGATAGAAATGTTAGGTTTACTATTTCCTTGATATACAGTTGTAGGCTCTAGCACTTAGAAATGAGGAACAAATATACAGAAGGATTCTTCTAGGATATGTCTTCCCAAATGAGGTCTTCATATCTATGTCACTATACAAAAGCAGCATTTTCCAGTGTGTTCTGTAGAACACAGGTCCCATAAGATACTCTGTAAAAAAAGCATTCTCTGGTTAAATTTGAGAGACCCCTCAAAGCTTTATGGGAGGTTTAGAATGAACGTTAGCATATTAAATGCTCTGAGAAATCCTGAAGAAAGAAATCTTTGGTTAATTCACCATTTCTTAAATTTGAAGGTCATAGAAAAAAATTTCCTTATCTGATTCCTATTGACATCTCATGGAGTTAGTGTTCCATGAGTCAAACTTTGGAAAATGCTGTACTATGGAAACATATTTATCCATATATCCATTTTTTTCTCAGTAAATCTCTATGTAATTCATTTTTATAAATTCTAAATCCATATGCACACAAATAGAAATGCAAATCTTGGTTAATTTGGATGCTGAGGGAATAGTAGGATGTTCCAGCCAACTTAGCTGTGGACTAAGTGCTAAGATGCATTTACCCTTTGTTGAAAAACATTCTGGGGACGCTTGGCTGGCTCAGTTGGTAGAGCATGTGACTCTTGCTCTAGGGGTTGTGAGTTTTAGCCCCACTTTGGGTGTTGAGAATCCTTAAAAATAAAATCTTTTTTTAAAAAAGGAAAAGCATGCTGAAGCAGTCTTAAACTTTAGTATGATACAGTCACCTGGGAATTCTGTGAAAGTGCATATTTGATTCAGTAGGTCTGGGATGGGATAAGTTCTGCATTTCCTAGTCAGCAACTGGATGATGCCAATGGGGCTGGTCGATGGACCACACACTAAGTAGCAGGTTACTTGGTAAGCACAGTAGAATAAATATAATAAAATTGTTATTTTGAATAACATTGTACATGTTGATATAAACACACACTGAGATAGTTTAAATTTTTTAATATCATATCATAATATTGACTTGTTTTCCTGATACTACCTTCTTCAGAAAAGAAAAGTGGGAACTAATGGGAAGAAAAGTTCTGGTTACAGCAATATTTCTATCAGCATCTATCATGAAATCTGGTACACTGAAACATTAATGTTATGTACAGGGGCCCCTGGGTGACTCAGTCAGTTAAGCATCCGACTCTTGATTTTGGCTTAAGTCATGGTCTCAGAGTCCTGGGATCAAGCCCCACACTGGGCTCCGTACTCAGCAGGGAGTCTCCTCGAGATTCTCTCCCTCTCCCTCTGCCCCTTGCCCCACTTGTGCATATTCTTTTTCTCTCTCTCTCTCATAAATAATCTTTAAAAACATAAAATGTTATGTACATTAACTTATTTATCATAAACTTTATTATCAGAGTTAATAACTCTGAAGGTGGTACGTAGACACATCCATTAAGAAGGTGGTTAATGATATGAAAATATTACTAAATAAAAAGGAAAACTCTGCCAAACATATTGTCAATCAAACTATATTATGTAGAATATGAAGGTAGGGGAAAGGATTGGATGTGCTACTAAGTGTTGGGAGCTACCCCTGGCTCAGAAAAGGGAAGAGAACAGAAAGAGTAATATTCTGAAAGGTGCCAGTAAGGTGCTAGGGAATTTTACACAGACAATTTGTCCCAAACATGCTGGAATAGTCATAAAATGAATGGAGATGGGTCCTCCTCAGCTGTCTAATCAGTGGATCAGGGTGCTGTCCAGAGAAGGAAAGAAGGAAATACAGATCTTCCCCACTAATCCATCTACCTCCTGCAAATTATGCTAAAAGGACTAAATTGGTATCAGTTATTTTCATAATTTCCTTACTTGGTGCATTAAATACCATGAAGGTATTTGTTTAGGAGTGATTAGCAATTTGACTCAGTAGTAATTTCTATCATCAAGTCTTTCAGAATCTCATGACAACTTAAAGTGTTGAGGAAATAATTCAGAAAAATTTGTTATAATTACCTTACCGTGTTTCAGTTTTTAAAAAATACATTAATGTGGTTTTGATGGAAGTTTTCACTGAAATGACTTTGGTGCTTTTAGTCTTTTTTTTTTTTTTAAAGGTTTTATTTTATTTTTTCGACAGAGATAGAGACAGCCAGCGAGAGAGAGAACACATAGGGGGAGTGGGAGAGGAAGAAGCAGGCTCATAGCAGAAGAGCCTGATGTGGGGCTCGATCCCATAACGCCGGGATCACGCCCTGAGCCGAAGGCAGACGCTTAACCGCTGTGCCACCCAGGCGCCCCTGGTCTTCTAATACTTACATAATGCCTGTAAATATCAACTTGGTAGGCCCCAGGAAAATTATGCTGAATGATATTTATTGGCTGATTATCAACTAATAATCAGCCAATAATGGGTAGTTCAATCAGCTCCATCTCACTGAGATGTCCAAGATGAGGACATCTCTAGCCTAACCACCCATCTTTTCTACTGCTCTCATTCCTTTACCTTTTGTTGCCTTCGCCCCCTCTTTCTTGCCTCTGTGGTCATTCTGCATTTTTTTTTTCAGTTCTCAGAATATGTCGTGTTCTTTCTTCCTTCTGTTTCTTTCTGGCTCTGGTTGTTTTCTCCAGTAGGAATACCCTTACCCATGTTATGTTGATTCTTACTAAACTTCAGGTCTCTGGTCTTACATCAAAATTCAAAACACTCAACTCATTAATTGCTCCTCCTGTGAGCTCTCCTCCACACTCTCTAACAATACTGATCATACTTGTGTGATCTAACACACATGCACACAAATATATACCACTATTTGCCTACATAAATACATTTATACATACATATGTACATTTACACACACACATACAAAAACATCGTGAAAAGACTGTGTCTCTCTTATGTGTTACTTTTAGCTACATTCTCACTTTTGGCTTATGTTTTTATAGAACTGGTAGTTTGGGGACCAAAAGTTATAAATTCTTTTTTTGTACAAGTCTCTAGAAGAGTTATAGAAGTAGTGACCATTAGCAAGGAGTCACCTTTTAACTTATCTCCTTTTTCATATTCTTTTTATAAAATTCTGAAGTGGTGAGCTCTCTAGGATTTCAAAAGCTAGAGCTGGCAACCTTTTTGTATTTTGTAAGAATATAAGCCATAGCTTGAACATAGCACAGTAACAAAAAGAAAACAAAACAAAAATTTAAAAGGTATTTATTTTGGCTTCAAGTCTGCCAATAAACCTTTTCTATTTCTGTTTTTAATGGTTAGAGAACTTTGTTTTGTTCCCTGATGTATCCCAAACACTCAGCACATAACAAGCACTCAATATATATCAATTGAATGACTGAATGAACAAAGATATAAGTTAGGTACATTGTACAACATACAATATATGTTTCAAGTCAATGCTATTTAACAGTATCTTTGAAAGTGTATTTTGAAAATGTTGCCTGTTGTCCTACAAGATCCTACCTTATCTAAGTCACTTAATGATAAATTAACTTCCTTTCTTATTTTATCAGCTTGGTAGTTAGTACATTCTCATTTTTAGACATTTCCACTAGTGGTCTGAAGATATGCAATACACATATGTACATATCTATCTACCTATTTATCTATCTCTCTATGTCTTTTTTTTTTTTTTAAGAGCTCATTTTTAAGTGATCTCTACACCCAACGTGGGACTTGAACTCACAATCCTGAGATCAGGAGTCATATGTTCCACTGACTGAGCCAGCCAGGTGTCCTCTTTTTTTTTTAAATCTTATTTTATTTTATTATTATTATTTTACTAGGCTCCATGCCTAATGTGGGGCTTGAACTGACAACCCTGAGATTAAGAGTCACATGCTTTACTGACTGAGCCAGCCAGGGACCCCTCTATCTATTTAAATATATCCTGTAGAAAATGGTATTAGGACTGAATATATCATGAATCTAAGCAATTTTATAAGTAGACGCTTCATTCAGCACTTGGGGTTAAGGAGCCTTTATTTTATTCCCTAAGGTTCTGTGGATTTTAAAGAAGTAGTTATCTTTGACATTATGTGTTTTTGATCAATAAAGAGTAGAGACTCTGTACTATTATTTCCTACCTTCTATCATATAGGACAGTAATAGTTATTATAATAGTAGTTTTCATTTCTTGAGGGCTTACTATAATAGGCAACGTGCTAAACAGTTTACATACTTTATCCTTTTTTAAAAAGATTTTATTTATTTATTTATTTGAGAGCGAGATAGCAAGAGAGTGCATGAGGGCAGGGGAAGGTGGTGGGGCGGGGGCACTAGGAGAGGGAGAGGGAGAAGCATACTCCCCGCTGAGCAGGGAGCCTGACCACTGGGGACAGGGCTTGATCCCAGGACCCTGGGATCATGATCTGAGCCGAAGGCAGGTGCTTAACTGACTGAGCCACCCAGGGGCCCCTCACATACTTGATCTTACATAGTTCTCATTACAAACCTATGGGGAGAAAAAATTTATCAAAGTATCAAAGTCCAAACAGGTTTAATATCTGGCATAGGATCACACAGCCATAAGGAGCAGGGAAAGCTTCTATTCTAGGTCTGTTCAAAACCTACTATGAAAGTCTGAGTATAGACAAAGAGCAAGAATAAAACAGAATTCTCAGAGAAGTATTAAGATGTAAATAAAAATTTTGAGCTCCATGTTGAAAGTGAGCTGGGCCACCTTCTGTCTTCTTCAATTTGAGAGAAAGCTTGTAAAGCAAGCCCACTCAAATTTCATGTAGATATCACCTGTCTGATATTAAAAATATGTATTTTTCAAGAGCAATAGAATTTTTTCCTTTAAATAAAAAAAAAACCCCAAGATTTTAAATGATTATTTCCCATTGTATTGCTCCTTTCCTGTCACTGTTTCTGAGCTAGAACATGGACTCCTTGGTGGGGAAAGGAAGTGCATGGTCATCAATCTCCATTAACAGTCTTGAGTGGTTTTTGTCATCTAATAATTTCTGAGTTGACAGATGTATAACTACTCATGTAGTTAGATGAACTCTGCATCCACGTTGGACATCTACTGAAGCTCTGACTGCACTCTTCATGGTCACATGTTTCAGATAATGTCTCCTTAATTAAGCAAATCTTAAAATTCTACTCTTTTTTCATATAAACCTCTTGTTGGAATTATGCTAACAAAAAAGCAAAATCCATTCTGTAAGAACTTAGTATTTTAGGGGAAGAGTAGGGGATGATTGTTATGTTCTAAATCAGTTTATGATACAGGGGTACATTAGGGCAGTGTCAGCCAAAGTGTATTCATAATGACACAAAAACTTGTGGTTTTTCAGGTGTTCAAAGTCACTTTAGAGATGAAAGCTAGAATGACCCAAGTGCAGATAACCACTCTTTATTTCATCATTTTGAGTCTGATTATTGCCTATGTCCTACTCATATATTTAGTCTTAAGATAATTTTACATACTTGTTATTAAAGTAATCTCTACACCAAACGTGGGGCTTGAACTCCTGACCCCAAGATCAAGAGTCACATGCTTTACCAACCAAGCCAGGCACCTGCCCCTTAAGATAATTTTAAATATATCTCCCTCTCCATCATCCTTTTTTTCCTCTTTTATTTGTCATCTTGTTTTCCAAAATGTGGTGCCACAGGAAACAATTTTACTACATGCAGAGTGATAAAAGAGATTACGTTTATGAATATTGTATTCTTTTCACCTAACAAGTTAAAAAATCATGGCTCTTACCAAAGAAGAAATGAACTAGTAGTGTGTGTGAGTGTACTGTCTGAGAATTTCATGACCTCTCTCCCATGGACCAGCATGTGAAGGATGGAAAGATTCATCCCTTTTGTACAAATCAGACTTTTCCACAGTAACCACTAGTTCACTTACTTCTGCAAGCATCTGGAGCAGAGAAAGGTCTCCGGAGGTCCCGGTAGAAGCCTGGCTTACATCTCTGGCAATGCTGACCTTCTGTATTGTGCTGACAGTCATTGCAGACGCCACCGCTACGATTACCTGATGCCTCCCACACATTAATGTCAAAGTGACAGGCATCAGCATGTCCATTGCACTTGCAGGCTGAGGGGGAAAAAGGCATGGAAGGAAAACAAATAATTTAAAACCACAGGTTCTCTAATATTCAGGCAGTTAAAAATGGGGTAAGCTGATTGCTAATTTTTTTTATTCACGTATAATTAACATACAGTGTTTTTAATTTTATTTTTAGTTTTTTAAATAGTACCCATTTTCACAGTACAAGAATCAAAACAGCATATAACAAGTCAGAGCCTTTTATTTAAAAATTTTTTTAAAATTTAAATTTAAAAAAATTAAGTTTTAGGATATCCTGAAAGTCAGCAAAGCAAAATGTGTCTTCTTAGGCAGAGATGTTACTGTTTCCCTAGCAGCTGGCGTTGACATTTATTTTGGAAAGACTATTTGAGTGGCTACCCATTTTTTCCTTCTTTAACAGTAATCATCATTTCCATTCCTGCTGCTTCCCAAGGACCAATGTCATCACTGTGAGTCCCCTGACCGTGCTTAGAAAATTCTACATTGACGTTATTTGAAAATGAAAATTCATATTGCAGATACAGGCCTAAATTCATCCTCACTAATGAGCCTGGAAGGAACCTTGTAGCGGACAGGGGTTAGTAGCTTGGCAGGTAGATTGATTTGTCTTTCCACTATCCCTCAGCTATTGATGTACTGGTGACTACAAGATAGTCTCCTATAGAAGCCTGGGTTTTTTGTGGTTTTGTTTTTATTTGTTTGTTTGTTTGTTTGTTTGTAGAAGAGGTCTGCATTGTTTCTGCATTTCTCAAAGGCATTTATAAGATTATCAGTAGCACCAAGTGACAAGTCTCTCTGTTTTATATGTATTTAGATACACAGTTGGTGTCTGTGGAAAGACCAGAATGGCACTCTAGGAATTTAGGAGAAATTCTTTAGATTCTCTTAATGAGTGATTTAGAATAAGAATCCAGACTTTTTCCTGGAGGTTGACTGGTTTGTGCTATTGTTTTTTCATTGTTTCCTTGACATGTTATGATATTTTGACGAGATTCACAATTTTTAAAAAGCATAAGATAATTTAAAATTTATGCTTAGAGGAAATCCTTTACATTTCCTAGAAACTAAAATAAATCAGTTAGGATTCCAAATTATGTATGGGAGGAGACTTCCCACAACGTTACTGACAGAACTTGCCTTTAAATCCTTGTAAAACTGTAGTTTGTGAGTATAAACACTGTTATGGGCATGTGTATTTCTCCGAACATTTTGAATTGCAAAGAAAAAAATGGTTTGTATTCCCATATTTTTTACCCTCTTATCTAATCTCCAACCTCAAACCTGAAGTTAGCCCTAGTAATGCAGTCTCATTCTTGACTAATGGCTTAATTTCAAATCTGATTTGTCATTTCAAGTATCATAAATGAAAAGAAAGGCATCATGGTATTATGGAAAAAACATTTAATTTGGAGTTTGAAGAACTGGGATCAAGTCCTGACTATCATTTACTAACTTTGGCAAGTTACTTAATCTTACTGAGCCTCAATTTTCTGATTTCTAAAGTGGGATTAGCACCACCTGCTTGCTTTATAGGGTTGTTTTGAGAACTGAATTTGAGATAGCTATTTTCATTATTATAATATCTCATCTATGAAAGTAATTGTATGCCATAATCTTCAGATGCTCTTGTGTCTAGCCATGTTTTTATTATGTCAACTTCTCAAGAAGGGTGCTTGGGTCCTGCATAGTGTCCAAGAAAATGGGCAACACATTATTGGCAAAATAGTCATATTGGCAACTTTGCAAGCAGTGATTGCTTCCAATGGTTGAGGTCATAGTGAGCAGTGATATGGGCTATATTTGTGTAGGTTACAGTGCCTGTCACCCACCACTTTATATTGTGTTTCTAGAGACGACAAGGAGTCCACAGATAAGTTTACTTTACAAAGAAGGCTTTTAGTCTTATGGGCTGGCTACTCACTTCTGCACTCTTTAGGAGATCCTGTTTTGCCATCAGCTGCCTCCCAGGGGCGGTCGTTGTATAATGGTGCACAGTGTTGGCAGTGGGTACCTGCTGTGTTGTGCTTACACATACATTTTCCATGGACCTACAAACAAAAATAAATAAGAGCTGTGAGGCACAAACAATGCTGGGAAGGAACATTCTTCCTACAATCTTATCTCATTGGTTGGCTTTAGCCATATGACATTCATTCACTTTCCTAAAGAAGTCATCAAGATGGGAGATTCTTTCTTTAGTTTGTCCTGTGATTAATTCAGAGGATTACATAAAAGGGGCACTGGGATAGCTCAGTCAGTTAAGCGTCTGACTCTTCAACTCAGCTTGGGTCTTAATCTCAGGATTGTGAGTTCAAGCCCTGAGTTGGGCTCCACGCTGGGCATAGAGCCTACCTTAAAAAAAAAAAAAGGATACATAAAATATTTTTCTTGGCTGTAGGTTATGTGACCCTAATGAGTAATTCTGAGGGACTGGCTAGATATTTACTTATATTTTTAATACCTTAAAATTTTTTAATTCTTTACACAAGAGTACTACATCTTCACTATAGAAAATTTGGAAATCTGTAAATATGATCATTTCATGTCATAATCAACATTTGAAGTTTACATTTCTAGTACTTTAAAAATATAATTATGTATATATGTATTTTTTAAAGATTTTATTTATTTATTTGACAGAGAGAGAGAGCGAGCAAGAGAGTACAAGCAGGATGAGAAGCAGAGGGAGAGGGAGAAGAAGGTTCCCTGCTGAGCAGGGAGCCCCACACGGGGCTTGATCCCAGGACCTTGGGATTATGACCTGGGCTGAAGGCAGATGCTTTTCTGACTGAGCCACCCAGGTGCCCCAAAATACAATTATATTTAAAACTTTTTTTTCATATAACAATATATTGAGATCATCTTTCCATTTCATTAAATATTCTTGTACAGCATACATTTTAATGGCTCCCTTAATGGTGTACAGTTTATTTGACCAATCACTTATTTTTGGTTATTTAGGCTTTTAAATATTTTTACATACTATATTTTAGTTCTATAACAAAT
Organism: Ailuropoda melanoleuca; assembly: GCF_002007445.2. NCBI lineage: Eukaryota > Metazoa > Chordata > Mammalia > Carnivora > Ursidae > Ailuropoda > Ailuropoda melanoleuca. The sequence goes on from NC_048232.1 coordinate 65,927,367, forward strand.
ATCCTTGTAGCTATTCGTGTACATCTTTATTTATTTAGAATGTATTGCCAGTAGTAAAACTGAATAATCAAAAACACATATATTTTTAAGGCTTTGAATATATTTTGTCATAATGACCATAATGATTTTCTTTTAATCCCACAGTTCAGAGAAGTCGAGTTTATTAAAATAGTGTTTCTCAAAGAGAGGAATACTTCAGTAGAATTCTCTAGGATCTGAGGGTTTTATGAGGATTTTAATATTTTTTGTAGAATGTTACCAACAGTTTCTAAAAATTAAGATCTTGGATCATCTCGAATACTCCCTAATAACTAAGTATTGCCATGAATTCCAGTACCAACACACACTTATTAACACATGATCTCATGACTGTGCAAATGAAAGTTTTGTAAAGTAGCTCAGAATGGTGTTTCCAAATTTGGATCTATGAGGTTTTTGTTTTTGGTTTTTGTTTCCCTTGAGAAACAGCATAATGGGTAAATTAGCATGAAAGTAATAGATAATATCAGAGTGTCAACAAATATTTAATGTATATCTACCAGGACAGGCAGTATGTTAGGCAATGTTTGGTACACAAAGCATTATAAAACATAATTTCTGTGTTTAAGAATAGTATGATGTAGCTGGATAAAAAAGACTTACATAGAAAAAAATTACAGATAAACAAGACAATAAATACCTAAGAAAACAAAAGGATGTTGGAATTTAAAAGGTTCAGGAATCACCAGAGATTGGCAGTTGTGGAGGGCTTTAGGAAGGGGGTTAGGTTTTAAGCTAGTCCTTAAAGATGGGCTTCCCTTCTGACAGGCAGAAGGGAAGACACTTCCCAGGAAGAGGAAACAAAATGAACCAAGGTATGGTGCTAGGAGGCTAGGGAGAGTCTGTGAACAAAGTTTATTTCAATACAGCCAGAATATTTTGACTGCAGTGATAAAGGAACTGCTAGAAATGACATGTACTTGGAGTGGCCATTATCAAAAGGAATCAATCCCTAGAGCTCAGCAAATCTGGAAATAGCTACACCAGTACATTGATGTATTACTGCTCGACCTAATTTAACACCAGAGTAAGTTGTGTTTTCTTACACCCAGGAGCCCCTTTCTCTTTTAATTCTTTTAGCATATATGTCTTTTGTTCCACTGGTAGAGGCACTCTGGATTATGCATTATCCAAGTCTGTGATATGACTACTAAGGACCTTATGCTCACAAAATGTTCAAGTGCAGAAATTATATAGGGCTTGGAGGACTGCAGGCTACTTGTGAATGCTCCACATGAGGCCTAAGTGTGGTAATCTGGAAAATTTCATAAATAATGGTTTTGGTGACCATCATGCTAAATTTCATTTCTGTATATTATAATGCAAGGTTTTTGTGCTTAATGAAAATTAATCATAGCTGTGCTTTTAGCTCTTAAGGATTAATTAAAGTATAACTTTTTTTTTGAGAGGATAGGATTGGCTCCTCAGAGTACAATGATGTTGCAAGAATTTTTTGTTATTTTTCCTTGTAGAAGCTGAACTAGTGTTACAGATTCAACTCACTGATTTTGGTCTTGGAATAACCAAGTGTGAGTTGAGTTACAGTTACCTGTTTTCTTGGGCTTCTCTTTGTGACTATCTCTCCTAGGAGCTGTTTATATGTAAAGTCCCATGGATTTGTAAGGTAACATCTCCATTTACACATGCAGGTGAGTTCTAAATACAAATTTGCACTTCAATTTGGAGATCTGAAGGAATTTAATTTAATTTTTACTGCTCTATTAGAGTGTGGTCTTTTGGGGCACCTGGGTGGCTCAGTTGGTTGAGTGTCTACCTTACGCTCAGGTCATGATCCCAGTGTCCTCGGCTCCCTGCTCAAAGGGGAACCTGCTTCTCCCTCTCCGCCCTGCTTGTGCTCTCTCTTGCTATCTCTGCCTCTCTCTCTCAAATAAATAAATAAATAAATAAATAAATAAAATCTTAAAAACAAAAAAGCTCTTGGAAATCTGATTTTTCATATATTCTGGTAGAAATGCTCCAGCCCTACCACTTTAATTAAATCTTTTAAATTCAACATTCCTTATCATGATGAAAAAAATAGAAACTCTTTATCAAATATCTTTGGCATGGGAAGATTCTCTAAAGGCTCTCAGTAAAAGCTGGATACTGATTTTGAGCAAAATGGAGTCTTTGGAAAAGACTGAGTAAGAACAATCTCCCAAAGCTGAAGAGTTTAGTCAAGTGAAGATACATTTATATAGCTGGCAGAAGTTGATAGCATAAAGAGAATTAGTGGGAAGAGTAGTTTTGCAATTGTCTAAATTTTATGATCTGTAAAACAACAACAACAACAACAACAACCCACATACAGAACACCTAGGATGCAAATATTTGATGGAATTAGAGTCAGAATTCCTAGAATAAGCCATCCCTAATTCACCACTGCTGTTATATGGAGTACTATCTGAGGGGGGCATTTTAGAAAATGTTAAGTCTAAAGTAAATATGGTAAAGACCAAGGTCAATAAATACTATTTGTATAAAACTTCTTAGTCCTCAAGGCTGTGTCTTAAAGAACACATGAGATTTTCCTTAGGGACAAAGACAAAAGAAGCTAAGAACCCCAAAGGAATATTCTGGGAAAAATCCATAAATTAAGAGGGGATGTGTTGGGGAGGTAGGCTCTATATAGATCATGGGACACATTAAATATCAGCTTAGGATGATAGAATTTACCCTATAGATGCTGAAGATCCATTGAAGATCTTTGAGTAAGGAAATGATTAAAACATATATTAAAGGGGCATCTGGGTGACTCAGTTGGTTAAGCGTCTGCCTTCAGCTTAGGACATGATCCTGGGTCCTGGGATCGAGCCCCAGCGTCGGGCTCCCTGCTCAGTGGGGAGCCTGCTTCTCCCTCTGCCTATGCTCTCTCTCTCTCTGATAAATAAATAAAATCTTTTTAAAAAGGTATATTAAATACACATTCTTTTTTTCTTTCTAAAAAAACCTTCTTTCTACCTCATTCCTATCCTGTCTCTTGTGTTCTTTCTTCCACTTCCTCTTTTACTATTCCTATACCATATATACATATATATGGTAAGTAAATATACCAGCTTATAGGTTGTTTTTTTTTTACCCTAGCTTATGGTTTCCAACAGCCAGTGGCACTCACATGTATTTTCTGATAATGCTCAAAATTTTAAAATGTTGTTCATCTTATTTTATTGCCTTTTAGCATCCTTTCTACTTTTAAACAACCATTTATTGAGTACTGTATAAAGACAGATGCTGTGAAGTATTGTTCATTTTCTTTAGAGGAACTAAACTATCATTATAGGTCAATTTATCAGGTTTGGTCTTGGAATGCCTAAGGTCTATAAGTAATTTCACCCAGCTCCTAGGTTAGCTCTGGCCCACAAATTCCAGGCCTTAGGAGGCCACAGACATCTAGGGAAACCTCATCAAACATTCACATGTATCACAAGATAATGGGGACAGGTCAGTTCCCTCTGGAGTAAAGATTTCAGAGCATTCCCTTGCTCCCACATGCTGAGAATTGGGATGAACCTCCCAGGGTCTGAAAAATGCCAGCCCAGCAAATTTTTCTGCACACAGAAAAATTCAAGGAGCTGTCATTTTGAGAATTACCAAAAATAGCTGTAAATCATTATCTAGACCATCTGAAACAAGAAGTCCTTCCTCAGCGATACAACTGTTACTGTTCAAGCTTGAAAGATCACCCACTATTTGATGCTCGTGAAAAATGTGCAAGTAAAACTAGGTCTTTATTGAAAAAAAAAAACAACAGAAAAGAAACTTTAGTAACAAGTTAAACATAGCTCTTGTTTGGTACACAAACATGAATTAGATAAAGGGCAGGAAAATGGGATTATGTACTTAAGGTGTAGTTGAAAAAGAGAGATGTCTGGTTGTCTAATTGGAAAAGGAGAAATTAACTTTAACAACAAGTTTGTAAGTCCTAATTATCTAAGAGGTACACCTTGGCATTTTGGTTATTCTATGCATTTCATAACCTCCTTTTTTATAGTAAGTACTTTATTCTGTCGATGTCAAAAATTTTCCTACTTGTATCTACTATTATTTATTTGTTGTTAATATTAACCTATTTGCAAGTCATTTTTAGCATACTTATAAGGAAGGAATCATGCAAACTTTGAACCACTAGTTTAAGCAATTATTGCAACAGCATGGTCATTAGTAGTTATGCACTTTAGTGACAAATATATATTAGAACCAAATAGATAAAATGCAATTTCTTCATATTTGAGGCTACCAACATAGGAATATAGGGTGGGGGCAAAATGAGGAAATTATTATCTTTCAAATCCATCACTGGAAGATAGGTCTTGTTTCTAAAAGCTGCTTCTTCATTGTTGTTCTTTTTGGGGCAGAAGACCTTCTAGTAGTCTGCAGCCATGGAGTTGAGGAGATTGGCCATGGCAAGGGGTTGTGAGAATTGGATAACTGGCAGTGTCAGGTATATGGGTTGGACAATCACTTATTGAGATGTTATAGAATACTTAAACATTAGATGGAAGATTGGCTTAGACAACTTTTAGGGTCCTACCAGTCTTAGGGTTTTATGATTTTAAGGCCTGCTTCTCTGAGTTGGGGATACTCATTGGTTGTAGGCAACTACCCATAATCTTTTCTAAACTACCACAGGAGACTTATGTGGCTGGGTCCTGCTGCCAACTCACCAATGCAGAACATTTCCAGATCATATGAAAATCAAAGGGATTTTGGGAGAGCTAGGACAGTATCTCTTCTTTCCTGCTGCGCGCTTCTTGTGACACAAATGAAGAAGTAAATAAATGTTAATAGATAGTCTCTGAAGACAGACTTTCATTTGTTGATACTGATTATACCTAAACAAACAAATTCTATTCTTTTTATTTTTCTCCTACAGTTTTCCTCCCCTGCTGCATTTCCCCCACTACTTGTGACTAAAGAAATTATAGACTAAAATCATACTAGCTCCTGCCTTCCAAATAAAGGTATACTTCATCATCTAGTGATGCTTTCTACAGACATTCACCATAATGGAAATTACCGAAGCAAAAAATCAATCTGGTTAACGCTTTGGAGGACTCATATTAATTGAATTCTTTTAGGAATGCCTGATAAAATTTGCTTCCCAACTGCTTTCCAGGAAAGAAAGGAACAGCTGTTGTTCGTGTCCCACTAAAAATTATAATGAAAATTAGTGGGGGGAAAAAAAGACTTTACAGCTAAGTATTCAGAAATTCTTGAATTTCATAAAGTTAGTGATTTTCTTGTGCTGTGGTGCCATTATTGTTTATATATACATGATTTTATTTTCATTTTTCCCATTCAACTTTGAATTCCAATGGCAAATGAGTCTTCTTTCATACTGTCATCGGACCTTTAAAAAATGTCTGTGAAAAGAGAATGCAAACAGTGCCTATTCTATGAACCAAAGGAAAATGCCCACTTACAGGCAGCTGCAGCAATTCACAGAACTCCATTTAGCTATGACAAATGATTTAGAAGTGGAACAATGCTACTCAGCAATTTAAGACAAAATGTGAAGGCAAAACTGATTAATTTCTAAAGAGATCGTATGTCCCTTTTAGAAGAAAAGGATTAACTTCTAAAAGAATGAACTTCTTATGCATACAAAGAGATAAATTCTAATAATGAGCCCGCTCCTCTTATGTAGGACAAAAACGCAGAGGACAATACTACAGGACAAACCTTTGAATAGAAAGCATTGTGAGGAAAACATGTCTTTTCATTAACAAATAAAATATTCCTTCTCCCCATTAAAGTTTGCATGTTTTAATTTAACAGGAGATGTGGGAGTTCTGTGGTGAATATGAAGCATAATAATTGAGTTTGGTGGAAAAGGGGGCTTGAAACATACCGTCAGAATGGGGCAAAAAAGGTTGAAGGCTGAGTATTCCAAACCCTTGCTCAATAATATATATAGCAACAATGCAACCAATTGAAAAGTTTTACAATCCATTCATTGGTCTGAACTTGGACACTAGAGAAAACAGCACTTGTAAGAAAATACGGGCAATAAAATAAAGATAGGTATAGAGCAGAAATAACTATGATGAAAGAATTTTCATTCTTGTCCAGTACTTTGAGACTTCTTTCTTCTCAGTTAGCCAGTTGCCTGAAATTCTTCCTGTAGAAATTTATTCCTTTAGCTTTTAAATGGGGTTGTAGGTCCAGGAGCTCCCTACAAGAATGCACTTATGCTCAAAAGGGGCAAATCCTTAATTATTAGCAACAAACATATCAGCTGGGATTATAACCATCTGTTCTCAATCCTAGAACTGGACTCAGAGTTGCCTAGAGGAGGAAGTGGCTTCCTGATTGAGGGGAAGGGAATGTCTTACAGGGAAAGGGAAGGAGCCAAAGACAAACTATGCCTACGTTTGCTATCTTGCCAAGAACACTGCTCTGGCTGATAGAGCTGGAAAAAGCACGAATGGAACAAATGCAAATTTCATAAGAAAACTGCATTTAATGCACTGTATGGTAATCATGAGCTTATCTGCCTCTCTCCACTAGATTGTAAGCCTTATGAGGGAAGAAACAGCGGGTTAAATTTCTTTGCATCTCCAGTAACTGACATATAATAGGTTTTCAATAGATATGTGTTAATTTTTTTCATTCGGCAAATATATTTTAATGGAGCATTGATAACCTTAGTTATTTAATTTAGTTCCATTTTATAAACTTGCCAAGAAGGCAGGGTTTCAATTATGCTTTTGGAGTGGGAAAAGGATACTTTCAATTATTTGTCACAAAGCAGGATTTTGGGTAGAATAGGATTGAAAGATATTCAGGTTTGTCCAGAGTGCTTCCTAAAAGGTGTATGCTAGTTCACATCAGGGCAAGGCATGTTGGTAAATATGTTCTTATCTGTAGTAGTCACCTCTAGTTGTTCTGGAAGATCTGTAAGCTTAAGGAACATGGGTCAGTCTTGGAGGGAAATGAGAATAATAATAACGATGATGATGAATAATAACAACAGTAGAGTAGATAATATTGAGTAGCACTATGTACTGAGCACACTTCTGATTCATTGTGTAAGTATTAACTCACTGGATTTACACAAGAACCCTATAAGGTAGGTACAACGATCACTGCCATTTCACAAAGGAGGAAACTGAAGTTCAAAGAGTTTAGATAATTTGCCTAAGGTCACAAAAGCCAGTAAGTGCTGGAGCGACAATATTTGAATTCCAGCAGTCTGACTCCAGTCATCATCTTAATCCCCACCTATGCTACGATAAAACTCTAGGGAGTAGGATTTTGAGGGATCCACTTTGGCCAAGTCCCTTGAAGGTGTTACCTTAATAAAACAGATGTGTTCTGAAACAACTTGTCCTTGAAGAGCTCTTCAGGACAGAGGCTGGTTTGGACTCAAAGTGAGCCATTTCATGGGGGCTCTGATCTTGAGGGGATTATTAGTCCTATTCCCCTGGGAGAAGCCTAGAAGTTCTGGAGATAGGAGAGTACTGGAAGTTTGGCCCCCATCTCCCACACCTGGCCTGAATAAGTTGAGGGCACATAAAGGATCTCACTGGTTCAATGTGAAACCAGAGTACTGAAAATTCTGATGCCTCCTAGGGGCATTTCTGGGTTACTGCAAGTTTTGCTTCTCAGAAACTCCAGTGAATAAATTTACAAATGAAGATGATAACAGAAATGTAAATGAACTCTAATTAAAGATTTGCTCTTTGTGGATAGCACTTCTTTTATGTTATTTACTATCCCTATTAGATGTGATCTGGTAGGGATAGTAATATCATATAGTGTGGTGGTTTTTATAGTCAGTATTATTTTAGGTTATTCAGAGTAGTAATAGTCAGTAGTAATTAAGGTTATGGAGAATGGTTAAGTGAGAACACTGTGCATAACCTAATGATTCAGATACATCTTAAGATTCAGGTTGCTGGGTTATTTCCATTTTCTCATGTACAAAATTTTGTATGCCCCCAAACTGTGATTGGTATATCTAAATGGCAGTTTATTTGTGCCACTGTGCATGCTCTTTACCATAAAAAAATCAGGAGTTGAAGGAGTATTCAGAAGCATGTATACACAAACACACGAAATTTTCAAATGCTACCAAATTTGTGTACTCCAAATTGTGGGCATTTATTCCAAGACTGTTTAAAGATGTGGTTCAGCAGATCTTTTTTTTAAATAGTATTACAGCTAAACTGAGAACTAAAATCAAGTTTTGTGGGTTATCTTTCAACATACATCATGGCCCCTTTTGAAAAAATTAGATGATTGGTCAAAACCAAAACAAAAGAAAGCGAAAACAAACTCCCCAGACCTACCTGTCTGCATAAAGGAGAGCAGAACTGCTTCAGGGCAGAGAAAAGCACCTTCAGATAAATTGCAAAACACTTTTGGGTTTAAAAATATTGTTAATAAAGTAACCTCATTTAAAAAGCCAAGTGAAAGAAGGTCTTAAAATATTCCCATTGTTTTGAAATGTATTATTGGCTCAACAATGTATTTTTTTTGTACGCGAGCACTTTAGTTTAAATTTGGGGTCCTTAAGTAATTTTTAGGTAGGATTCTCTCTCACCCTTCAGAGTAGTGACTTCCTAGAACAAAGAAAATCTCTTCTTTTTTGTGAGTCCAGGGATAGGGGCTACTTTTATTTATTACTAGGGGCTTAAGAGGTTTAAATGTACTGTCTTTTGAGAAAGATGCTTTGCATTCTATCTGTGGTTCTTTGATTTTCCTTTGAATAAGTTGTAATGTCTTGCTGGTCCTTCATTAATTAATTAGTTAAATAAATTTTTTGACCTGCATGTATTTTATATCTGAACGAGAGTCATGACTTCACTCAAAATTATCCTTGGGACGCCTGGTGGCTCCGTCAGTGAAGCCTCTGCCTTCAGCTCAGGTCATGATCCCAAGGTCCTGGGATAGAGCCCCGTGTTGGGCTCTCTGCTCAGCGGAGAGCTTGCTTCTCCCTCTCCCTTGGCCCCTCCCACCTACTCCTGCTCTTTCTCTCCTCTCTCTCAAATAAATAAATAAAATCTTTTAAAAAATGTATTCTTTAACACTGCCACTTTTTATCCTGCACGTGTTCTTCCATATATCAAGGCTGCTTGAGCACATACTTCTAAAAGTGGAATTTCAGCTTACTTTATATAGTTAAATGGGTTTTGATGTCTTATATTTTCACAAGGTTAATTCCACTGGCTTCCTCTTTTCAGTATCATCAGGTACTTTATCTTTCCTCTGGGGACTGTAATAAATATTTCTGCCATAAAAATACAAATAGCATGGAACTAAATATTATGATGTTCAGGAGGCTTATGAAGATTACATTTAGATAAGATCATTCTATTACCAATTTATGATCCCCCCCCCACCATTACTTCATTGCATGGAACAGTTTTCTATTTGTTCTTTGTTTCCAGTGGGTTTTAAGAATTATTTCTGACAACTGGGCTTTTAAAAATGATGTCTGTCCAACAGACATATTTATTTGGATAAATGCTACAAGTGAATCGAGCTAGATTATATGCATAATTTGGTTTCAGATTTTCATGTGTACAATGACAATATAGGAAGGCACTATGATTTTAAGATGTTTATTTCAGTGTATCTAAGGCTTTCTTGCCTTATAATATCAAATTAGCTTCTCTCTCCATAATAGCCACAATTTCTTCAGCTGTAAGATACAGAACGAGAGAAGCTTGGCAAATATCATTAGATTCTTGCTGTAGTTCTTGTCCTTAGACAAAATTTGAGTTTTCTATAAAATTGTATAAGAAACTATGTTGATATATAACTAAGTAATTTGAAATTTCTGGTCCCAGTTACTAGGACAGTTGTTATATAGCTGTTCAACCTGCTCCCATCTCTGTTCTTCATTTGATCTCAGTTAAGTCTTGTTTTCATAACTTCACTTTGCACTTGTCTTTTACACTGAAACTTTTCCAAGGTCATAAGGCAAATCAGTGACAGAACTGGGAACAGAACTCCCAAGAGAGTCCCAAAATATTAGAGACCCCATCTTAGAACAGTGATGTAATCAGGAGGATTTTTTCCCTTCCCACCAATACCTAAAATAACTTCTCACGATAAAATCTCTTTGAGGAGAAAAGAGATCATATCACTTTCAATCTCTTAGTACCTATTTAATTTTAATAATTTTAGGGGGAAAAAAGCAAAAGTGGAATTAACAATATATAACTGCTAATATGCTGTTAAAACTATTAACACGGTAACTATGAGACAAGAACATTGGAAATTGAGCGAAGGCAAAAACTAGAACTCACTTTGTAAGCAACTTATCTGTCAAGCAGCATTTGACATGAGAATGGAGGAAGGATTTGTGGGGTTTTATTTAATGTCTTTTTGGATTTAGATGGTTTTTATAATGAGTTGGGGGCCAGGTAAATTCTATTAGAAGTGCTGTGGGGGATGAATAAGTACTTTTCATCCTACTGACATTCACTTGCTCAATGTGTTCATATAGCTTCTGGTTATTTTAAAGGAAAATTCCTTGTCAGACACTATTTTGCATTCTCTTACAAAGTTTTTTTTTTTAATTTAATTCATTCCAGTTCACATTTCCCACTGTTTTCCTTCTTTCTTGACAGCTCTGTTTGACTGTCACTCAGTATTCTATACAGTACAGAGGGTATTACAAAAGTTGACTTGTTTAAGATAAATGAGCCCCTGATTGTGGTACAAGAAGCCAGTTGCTAGGGCAGGTTTTCTTCCACAGTCTTTTGTTGTTGAATTCATTCATTCATTCAGATGCTCCTTTTCATATTGGAAAATTGCTTGTTTTAGGTGAATCTTATAAAATGTAGTCTTCATGATTGAGTATGCTCATATTTAAAAAAAAACATATGCTTGTTTGGCAACTCTATCAGCATGCAGAGTCATTAAGAAATCTGTGATCATCTGTACATGGCGAGAAACAACAGCCCCAGCTTTTAGAAGAATTAGTTTTCTTCAATCCCCATCCATTCAAAGCTATTGCTTTTAAAAACAGTCAGCTTAATGACCAGGGCTTTAAAAGAAATATATTCATTCTACAAAATTCCTTTATAACCAGCTATGGGTTTTTTGTTCGTTTGTTTAGCTATTGATTTTTCTTATTTCAATTATATTCATGTAACATAAAATTTATCATTTTAACCATGTTTAAAGTATACAATTCAGCGGTCTTTAGTCTACCAAAATGTTGTGCAATAATTACCGCCATCTAATTCCAGAGCATTTTCATCACTCCCAAAAGAAACTTCATGCTCATTAAGCAGTCACTCTCCATTTCTCCCCAACTCCTGGCAACCACTACTGTCTTTATGGATTTGCCTATTCTGGACATTTCATGTAAAAGGCATAATACAATATGTGGTCTTTTGTGTCTGGCTTCTTTCACTTAGCATAATGTTTTCAAGGTTCATTCATGTTGTGGCCTGCATCAGTACTTTATTCTTTTTTACGGCTGGATAATATTCCTCCTTAAAAAAATACATAGCTTTCTTTCGTGTCCTTTATTTTTCCTTTTTTTTTTAATGTTTCAAGTTTTTATTTAAATTCTAGTTAGTTAACGTATAGTTGTAATATTAGTTTCAGGAGTAGAATTTAGTGATTCATCACTTACATATAACACCCAGTGCTCATCACATCAAGAGTCCTCCTTAATGCCCATCACCCATTTAGCCCAACCCCCATTCCCACCAGCAACCCTCAGTTTGTTCTCTATAGTTAAGAGTCTCTTTTATGGTTTGTCTCTCTCTCCCCTCCTCATGTTCATCAGTTTTGTTTCTTAAATTCCACCTATGTAGACATTGCTGCTATAAACATTGGGGTGCAGGTTCCCCTTCAGATCACTACATTTGTATCTTTGGGGTAAATATCTAGTAATGCAATGCTGGGTTATTGGGTAGCTCTATTTTTAACTTCTTGAGGAACCTCCATACTGCACCAGCTTGCAGTACAGTATTCTATACAGTACAGAGGGTATTACAAAGTCCCACAAAGTTTAAGAGGGTTCTCCTTTCTCTGCATCCTTGACAACATTTGTTGTTTCCTGACTTGTTAATTTTAACCATTCTGACTGGTGTGAAGTGGTATCTCATTGTGCTTTTGATTTATACTTCCCTGATGCTGAGTGATGTGGAGCATTTTTTCATATGTCTGTTGGCCATTTGTATGTCTTCTTGGGGGAAATGTCTGTTCATGTCTTCTGCCCATTTCTTGGCTGTGTTATTTGTTTTTTGGGTGTTGAGTTTGATAAGTTCTTTATAGATCTTGGATACTAGCCCTTTATCTGCTTTGTCATTTGCAAACATCTTCTCCCATTCTGTAGGTTGTCTTTTAGTTTTGTTGACTGTTATCTTTACTGTGCGGAAGCTTTTTATCTTGATGAATGCCAATAGTTCGTTTTTGCCTTTGTTTCCCTTGCCTTTGAAGACATGCCTAGCAAGAAGTTGCTTAGGCTGAGGTTGAAGAGCTTGCTGCCTCTGTTCTCCTCTAGGATTTTGATGGATTCCCGCCTCACATATCAATCTTTCATCCATTTTGAGTTTGTTTGTGTGTATGGTGTAAGAAAATGGTCCAGTTTCATTCTTCTACATGTGACTGTCCAATTTTCCCAACACCATTTGTTGAAGGGACTGTCTTTTTCCCATTAGATATTCTTTCCTGCTTTGTCAAAGATTAGTTGACCATAGAATTGAGGGTCCATTTCTGGGTTCTCTATTCGGTTCCTTTTGTGCCAGTGCCACAGTGTCTTGATGACCACAGCTTTGTAATATAGCTTGAAGTCCGGCATTGTGATGCCTTCAGCTTTGGTTTTCTTTTTCAACATTCCTGAGGCTATTCAGGCTCTTTTCTGGTACCATACAAATTTTAGGATTATTTGTTCCAGCTCTGTGAAAAATGTCGATGGTATTTTGATAGGGATTACATCGAATGTGTAGAATGCTATGGGTAGCATAGACATTTTAACATTATTTGTTCTTCTAATCCGTGAGCATGAAATGTTTTTCCATTACTTTGTGTCTTCCTCAATTTCCCTCATAAGTGTTCTGTAGTTTCTAGAGTACAGATCCTTTACCTTCAGTTAGGTTTATTCTTAGGTATCTTATGGTTTTTGGTGCAGTTGTAAATGGGCTTGTTTTCTTAATTTCTCTTTCTGCAGCTTCATTATTGGTTATAGAAATGCAACAGATTTCTGTACATTGATTTTGTATCCTGCAACTTTACTGAATTCGTTTATTGTTCTAGCAGTTTTTTGGTGGAGTCCTTTGGATTTTCTATATAGAGTATCATGTCATCTGCAAATAGTGAAAGTTTTACTTTTTCTTTGCTGATTTGGATGCCTTTTATTTCTTTTTGTTGTCTGATTGCTATAGCTAGGACTTCCAGTACTTTGTTGAATAAAATTACTAAGAGTGGACATCCTTGTCTTATTCTTGACCTTAGGGGAAAAGCTCACAGTTTTTCCCCATTAAGGATGATGTTAGCTGTTGGTTTTTCATATATGGCCTAAATTATGTTGAGGTGTGTCTCTCTAAACCTACTTTGTTGATGGATTTTTATTATGAATGGATGTTGTACTTTGTCAAATACTTTTTCTGCATCTATTGAAATGATCTTATGGTTCTTTTTTTTTATAATAATTTTTTATTATGTTATGTTAGTCACCCTACAGTATATCCTTAGTTTTTGATGTAATGTTTTATGAGATCTTATGGTTCTTATCCTTTCTTTTATTGATGTGATGTATCTCATTGATTGATTTGTGGATATTGAACATCTGCTACCCAGGAAAAAATCCCATTTGATTGTGGTAAATTATTTTTTTAATGTATTGTTGGATTCAGTTTACTAGTATTTTGTTGAAGATTTTTGCATCTATGTTTATCAGGGATATCGGCCTGTGGTTCTCTTTTTTGTGGTATCTTTATCTGGTTTTGGTATCAGGGTAATGCTGGCTTCATAGAATGAATTTGAAAGTTTTCCTTCTTTTTCTATTTTTTGGAATAGTTTGAAAAGAATAGGTATTAACTCTTCTTTAAATGTTTGGTAGAATTTGCCCATGAAGCCATCTGGTCCTGGATTTTTGTTTGTTGAGAGCTTTTCAATTACTGATTCAATTTCTTTGCTGGTAATCAGTCTGTTCAAATTTTCTATTTCTTCTTGTTTCAGCTTTGGTGGGTTATATGTTTCTAGGAATTTATCCATTTCTTCTAGATTGTCTAATTTTTTGGCATATAGTTTTTCACAATATTCTCTTATAATTGTTAGTATTTCTGTGGTTTTGGTTGTTATTCCTCCTCTCTCATTTGTATTTTATTTATTCAAGTCCTTTCTCTTTTCTCAATATATTTGGCTATAGGTTTATCAATTTTGTTGATTTTTTTCAAAGAACCATCTCCTGATCTGTTCTATTGTTTTTCTAGTTTCTATATCATTTATTTCTGCTCTAACGGGAATTTTTTCCTTCCTTATGCTAGTTTTAGTTTTGTTTGTTGCTCTTTTTCTAGCTCCTTTGGGTTTAAAAGTTAGGTTGCTTATTTGAAATTTTTCTTATTTCTTGAGGTTGGCCTGTATTGCTATAAACTTCCCTATTAGAACCACTTTTAATGCAACCTAAAAGTTTTAAACCATTGTGTCTTCATTTTCATTTGGTTCCATGTACTTTTTTATTTCTTCTTTTGTTTCCTGATTGACCCTTTCATTATTTAGTAGCATGTTATCTAACCCCCATTTATTTGTGGGCTTTCCAGCTTTTTTCTTGTGGTTGACTTATAATTTTATAGCATTGTGGTCAGAAAAGTTGCATTTTATGACTTTGATTTTCTTGAATTTGTTGATTTTTTTGTGACCTAATATGCTATTTATTCTGGAGAATTTTCCATGTGCACTTGAAAATAATGTGTATTCTGCTGTTTTAGAATGGAATATTCTGAATATATCTGTTAAATCCATCTGGTCCCGTGTGTCATTCAAAGCCATTGTTTCCTTGTTGATTTTCTGTTTAGATGGTTTGTCCATTGACTAAGTGGGGTGTGAAAGTTCCCTACTACTATTGTATTATTATCGATTAGTTCTTTTATATTTGTTATTATCTGTTTTGCGTATTTGGGTGTTCTCATGTTGTGTGAATAAATACTTATAAGTGTTATATCTTCTTATTGTATTGTCCCTTTATGATTATATAATGTTCTTCTCTATTAAGTCTTTGTTTTAAAGTCTATTTTGTCTGGGGCGCCTGGGTGGCGCAGTCGTTAAGCGTCTGCCTTCGGCTCAGGGCACGATCCCAGCGTTCTGGCATCAAGCCCCACGTCAGGCTCCTCCGCTAGGAGCCTGCTTCTTCCTCTCCCACTCCCCTTGCTTGTGTTCCCTCTCTCGCTGGCTGTCTATCAAATAAATAAGTAAAATCTTTAAAAAAAATAATAAAGTCTATTTTGTCTGATATAAGTACCGCTACTCCTACTTTCTTTTGACATTCATTTGCATGATAAATGTTTTTCCATCCCCTCACTTTCAATCTGCAGCTGTCTTTTGGTCTAAAATTAGTCTCTTACTTCAGAGGGGAGGGGGTGGGGGAAGGGGATAGCCTGGTGATGGGTAGTAGGGAGGGCACGTATTGCATGGTGCACTGGGTGTTATACGCAACTAATGAAGCATCAAACTTTACATCGGAATCTGGGGATGTACTGTATGGTGATTAACACAATATAATAAAATAAAATTTAAAAAAAAAGATAAATTAAAAAAAAAATAAATAAATAAAATTAGTCTCTTGTAGGCAGTATATAGATAGGCCTTGTTTTTTTTAATCCATTCTGTCACTCTGTCTTTTGATTGGAGTAGTCATTTATATTCAAAGTAATTATTGATAGATATGTATTTATTTATATATTTATTGCTATTTTATTACTTGCTCTGTGGTCATTTCTGGAGATTTTTTCTGATCCTTTCTTGTCTTTCTTTCATGGTTTGTTGGTTTTCTTTACTGATATATTTGGATTTCTTTCTTTTTATTCTTCACATATTTATTAGTGGTTTTTGATTCGTGGTTATCAATAGGTTTGTATATAACATTTTCTGCATACAGCAGTCTATATTAAGTTGATGGTTATTTAATTTTGAACCCATTTTTTACTCCTCTACTCCCCATTTTTAAGGTATATGTTGTTATATTTTACATCTTTTTATTCTGTGAGTTCTTTGACTGACTTTTTATAGAAATATTCATATTTACTTCTTTTGTGTTTCCTACCTTCATACTGCCACTTTTGGTCTTTCCTTTCCACTCAGAGTCCCTTTTAATATTTCTTGCAGGGTTGGCATAGTGGTCATGCACTCCTTTAGTTTTTGTTTGTTTGAGAAACTTGTTATCTCTCCTTCTATTCTGAATGATAGCCTTGCTGGATAGAGTATTCTTGGCTACAGATTTTTACCATTCAGCACTTTGAATATATCATGCCAGTCCCTTCTGGCTTGGAAAGTTTCTGCCAGAAAATCCACTGATAGCCTTATAAGGTTTCCCTTGTATGTAACTGTCTTTTGTCTTGCTGTTTTAGGATTTTTTTCTTTATCACTATACTTTGCCATTTTAATTACAGTATGTCTTGGTGTGGAACTGCTTTTGTGGATTTTGCTGGGGGTTTTCTGTGCCTCCTGGATCTGGATATCTGTGTCCTTCCCCAGATTAGGGAAGTTTTCAGCTATTATTTCTTCAAAAAATTTTTCTCCCACCCTTTCACTCTCTTCTTTTTCTGGGACTCCTATAATATGAATGTTACTACATTTGATGGAGTTACTGAGTTCTCTAAGTCTATTCTCATTTTGCATAATTCTTTTTGCTCTCTTTTGTTCAGCCTGATTACTTTCCATTACTCTGTCTTCTAGCTCATTAATTCATTCCTCTGCTTCTTCCAGCCTGCTGGTCATTCCATCAAGTGTGTTTCTGATTTTGTTTATTGAGCCCTTTATCTCTGCTATGTTATTCCTTATCTCTGTGCTAAGGGTCTCATTGATGCCTTCCACTCTTTTCTCAAGTCCAGCAAGTATCTTTATGATCATTACTCTAAATTCTGGGGGTGTCTGGGTGGCTCAGTCAGTTAAGTGTCTGCCTTCAGCTCAAGTCATAATCCTACGGTCCTGGGATCAAGCCCCATGTAGGGCTCCTTGCTCAGTCTTCTTCTCCCTCTCCCTCTGTGGAAACTGAGGCACTGCAAAATTCCCACATCTTGAGACACAGTGTGAGCAGGAGTTTGGGGTGGTCTTCTCAGGGAGAGGGTCTGCCATGCTGGTCCCGAGGCAAGTATGACTGGGAAGAGTAGTTCCACCAGAGAATGGGGGGGGGGCGCAGGGCTGGGTGTAAGCAAGTTAGGTAGTAAGTGTTGGTACTGCACTGATTCCCAAAGATGGCCCTGTGCTTATGCTGAGGGGTTGGGGGCTGGGGTGGGAAATGGCACCTGTTAGTTCCTTTTTTCCCAGAGGGGTCTCTTTGTCAACACTACCTCTCTGGGACATGCTCAGAGATGAGTAAATAATCTCCCCACTGTGTGCCCAGGAGCTCTTTAGGTCACTGCTTCCACACTGTTTGCCCTGCCTTCTCTCTGAGAGCAGCCTCAGTGCCCTAGGGCTCTCCCTGAGACAAGCCAGCTGATTTTTAAAACTCCAGACTTTAAAACTCTGGGTTTTGAGCCCCACTGGTTGCAAGAACTCATGAAATTCATCCCCTCTCCTTTCCAAGCCAATTGCTATGGGGCTTCCTCTTCCCTGTGCACTCCCTTGTGTGCTAGTATGTCTCTTGTCCTTCTCCTTAACCAAGGCTCCCTCCCCACGCAGTGGCTATGATCTGTTTCTCTCTCAAACTGAGTATCCACACTTCCTACCTTCTTCTGTGTGGCCTCTTCTCTACCTTTAGTTGTGGAGTTTGTTCTGCCAGTCTTCAGGTTGATTTCTGGAGTACTTAGGATGATTTGAAAGTTATCTAGTTAAGTTCCTTTTTCTTTACACATGAGAATTGGATTAAATTGCAAATAAGAATTACAAGATAAACGTGTTACAACTACAATTTTTGGGCCTCTTTTCAGCATACTATGCCATGGAAATACTATGATTCCACCTTCTCTTTAATTTTAATGCCTACCAGGGCCTTATCTGGGAAACAAAGAAACCTCTACCTTTCAGGAATTCTGAGAGCTGACTGAGCCAGCTAAATTGCATGCCTGGTAGGGGTGCCCTTAGAGATGCAAAACTAAAAGGCAAAGGACACCTGATCAGTGTTTACTCTTACAAACTTCGTAATTGTTCATATTATATATAAAACATTTAATACTGGAACAAATGTAATCATTTTTCCATTTCTAATACGTGAGCTCTTTTAAAGCTAAAAATGTATTTTTATATTTTTGAAATGATAATTTTCTCTTTTTTATATCTATCTAAAGAGCTAAAAAGATATCAGAATTCCATATGTCTAAAAAAAATCTTATTATGAATTAATAAATACTATCATCCTTCCATCTCCCCACACATGTATTATTTTATTCCACTAAGATATTTATATTGCTAAGATATAATATAACAGTAGTTTCAACTACAGTTTCAAGGTTTTGAATGCCAAAATTAACAGACCTTGTTTTCCTCACTATTTAAAATACACGTGAATTTTCTCTCTCTTGCGGAATGATTATGACATTGTGTGTGTGTGTGTGTGTGTGTGTGTGTTTTAACCTTATGTGTCTGGTGACTAAAAATTCTTGTAAGAAGGAGTAAGGACTTAAAATTACAGTTTATCTTCTACTGAATGTAATTGTTTTAGGACAAATTGAAGTACATTTCCAGCTCTTACAAAATTGGCAAGGCACAAATGAAATACCACAGAGATATGAATCCTGGGGTTGTGACCCAGAAGTGAGATATCTATCTGTAACCTCAGCTTTTCTCTTTCCATGTAGCTCCCCCCCCCACCTCCCCGCCATTATATTGGCCGTGAAATTGCAAGACTAGGCCTTGCAGACCCAGAGATCTCCCAGCTATCTGTGGGATGGATCCAAAAATGCTACACTGAAAAGGAAATATTCATAAGAAAAATTTTCAAAGTGGGGTATGCCTTGATACTTGAAGAGTACTTCATAGCAAAAAAAAAAATGTCAAATTTGTTTCTTCCCAGATTTATACTAGCAGCTCAAACTTGTTAAAGAAACTCATTTTGGTATCTTTTCAATGCTCTAATTTTGACCTAAATATAGAATATGTTTGACTTTCTGCAAAGCATGTTCATGAAAAGTTGAATGAACAATTATGATATTTTCGAAAACCAACTTTACTTTTCTACTGGCTTTATGTTTCACTTTCAGAAATGTCAGCTCTGACACCCAACAATTTAGCTTTCAGTTGTTTCATTTAACTTTTCTGTGAAATAGTCAAAGTCCTACAAATAAATATGTAAATGTTCTGGGGGAATCTTTGAAAGGAACCCCATACATAATTCTTTTATGAGTGCAAAAATTATTTTGTAATGCCTCTTGTTCTGAAGTCTTCTGGTTTCCTGATCATCAAATAAAAAGAAGAATCTCAGGCAACTTTTGCCACTAAGAGTATATCTTACTGTCTCAATAGAAAAATAAGGCTAGATTCATTGGGAAGTTTTACAGTCAAAACACTGACAATTTCAGCCAGTATTTTACTGGCTTGCCATTCTACTAGAAAACACAAGGTAGTAAATGAAGTATAATCAACATTCTGTACACCTTCTATGGCATCTGTAGTTACTCATTGCCAAGGGACTAATGGCAAAACTATAGCATAGTGGGACACAGGAACATTGAAATAAGAAGGTCAAGACCTTGAAATGCATTGAGGATAATCTCACACTAACTGTAACAAATTGACAGGCTTAATAGTTTGTTAATATTTGGAATAAAACACTGTGCACCATTTTGGTGATGGGATTACCCTTTCTTCCAGATCTTTATGTGACAAATGAAATAATTGGGAGTGCTGCTGTCTTTATTGTTTTTAAGCCCTTGTTCTTTTCCTTAATACCCTGAAGAGTTAAGAGCTTTCTAATTATTACTTTTGGCTTATTTCACAGCACATTAAAAAATTTTTTTAAAGAAGATGAAAAATGTGGTGTTAAATCTGTTCTGACTATATAAAACTTGATATATGAGATGTGCAAACATAAGTATATGATTAAATGTATTCGGATGAGTAAAACTTTTGTAATGAAACATATGAATCGTTCTAAAACCTGCCGTTCTCAGCTAGGTAGCTAAGTAGGATTTTCCTTAAACCCCACTTTCTGGTTCTACATATGGTTTCAATGTTTACTCTTAGATTTAGACTATGCCAGTTAAAATACTGATACTCTTTTATAACGAGTTTCTGATTAGAAAAGAAAAATCCACCTTAACAAGTATAGCACAAGGCATCTAAACAATTCTTCACGGTATTCTAAGGCTTCCACGTTATCCAATGCATGATTTGTTAGTAAAACAATGAAGCATTCCGTGTTCCTTCTTATTACCATCCATCAATCCAACAGCTGTAAAATCCCCAGCTGCTAGGAAAAAGTGAACTACATCAGTCCTCTCCAGCTGCAAATAAAAAAGCTTAAGATCTCCTTTTCACATAATGTCTGGGATCCCAGCAGGCTTGAGTCAAAGTACTGTTTTCCTTGTCACAAAACCCCTACCTTTGTAAACATGTCAAACAGCACATAAGCTACAATTTATTTTTGATGTTATTGGGGAAGGAGTGTATGTAGGAGAATTGTAGATGTGGCTGAGGTAATATAATAGAGTAACAGCAACGTCAGTAGTGGCTACTATACACCAGGCATTGGCTATCATAATTCTAATCCTCACAATAACTATAGAAGGTAGATCTTATTTTCTTGGGAAACTGAGGTTCGGTGAGACTGAGTAACTTAGCAAATGTTGTGGTGAATCAAATCCAGATTGGATTCCAAAGCTAGGCTTTTAATCACTGCACTGGTCTGCCTGCCAGTAAAATGAACAGATGAGGAAAAACTGAACTGGTAAAGAATAAATAGAATGTACTGGGAAGAAGGGGAAGCATGAAGAAGACACAGGAGGAGTGTTTCAAGATAAATGAGGATGCCAGCTTGCATCCCACTTTGGGCCTTTTTCTGCTCCCCTCTCCCACAGAAAGAAAATGATCCTAAAATCTTAAAGAGCTTGTGAACAGACTAAGCATCATTTCCATTAACTTAATTGTCTATCATCAGCCATTAAAAATTCTAGCCCATAAAGTCAGACTTTGTTAATTAATTACTCATCCTGACAACAATATTAGCTGTAGATGAACTGGCAGAGTCTATAAAGCAGCAGAGCTCAAACTTTAGCAAGCACTGAATCATGTGGGCCCCGTCTCTAGAGTTTCTGATTTAGTAAGTCTGGGGTAGGACCCGAGAATTGGTAATTCTAACAAGTTCCCAGGTAATGGTGGTCCTGCTGGTTCAAGATCACACTGAGAATGACTACTGTAAAAAAAAAAAGCTGTGCTAAAGACAGATTTATACACACATACCTATGACAAGCTGACTAATAAAAGAATTGCATTTCTCAAGAGGCTTCCTTCCATCATGCAGGCACAATTTACGAATCCAGTTACTTATAGCATCATATGTAAAATAGTGTTTCTACAAATGTAGGAGGACAGTTGACCTTTTGTTATTAATTAGGCAAAAGACTATGCTTTTGATGTGCAATTTGCTCACCTAAGCAGTTATAGGAATACGAATATCACATTTAGAAGAGACAACCATACCTGAATTTAATACTAGCCCTTTATAATCCTGAAAAAAGATACATAAAAATAAAATGCACTTAGGGATGGAAAAGTCTGAAACCAGAACTATTCCCATTTCTGCCTATAAACTCTGCTGGTCCAATTGCTTATGGTTTAAAAAACAAACAAATAAACAAAGATTTTAAGAGAGTAGAGACAATAATATTCATAGAACTGGATTCCTGGAAGCCACTCATATCCTTGCCACTTAGCCTGTTTCTTATCCCTTACCCTGCCCTGGCTCTAAGTTTGACTTCATCTTGCCTGGTTTTGGCACATGCCATAGTTATAATACTAGGGGGCTACCACCACTGGTGCTGGAATCAATATGAAAATTGGGGATCAGGATGTCACAAAACTAGTATTATTTTAAAAGGCAGTTGCTTCCAGTTTCACAGCAACCTGACATTAGTAAGAAAAGTGTGGTTTCTATCCCTTAGGGTCTTCTAGGATAGAGACTTCTCATTCCCACATCCTTTTAAAATAAAAAACACTAAATAATCCCCTTTACTTGGTTATCCAGATCCTTTCTATAGCCTAACAGTTTTCTTTTAATGGGCAGGGGGTGGGGCCCTACAGTAACTTTTTTATAACAGAGAACCCAGGCTGCAATATGTCTACATGATTAGAGCAGATGGTTGTTATCTTTCCAAAGGGTAAAGCTTGAGCCCAGCTGGCAGCACACTAAGGTTAAAGCCAAGGTCCAGAATATCCTGTTTCCTGGTATTACCCCATATTGCCCGACTCATGATGTGAGATGAGAGACTGCACAACCACACTGAATGGAAGGATGAGGTCCCACTGGGCAGAGGCAACAACCCAACAGGGGAAAATTAAACAATCACTGAAAAGGATGCTGAAATAAGGTGCAGTTGCCTACCCTCGCTATTCTTTGCTGAGAAAGATGAGGTTATGGGATGAATAGCAAATTATGTCCTTCATTCTTCAAATAAATAAGTTCCGAGAAGATGGGGTTGATGGTCAATCAACCAGAAGAACAGGATGAAAATCTAGGCTAGTTATAGATCTTCGTGTCTCAGGAAAAGGACAGCAGGGATAAGGGATAAGCATTAAAATGCCTGGAAGCATTAAAAAGGAGAAACTTCTTTCTTTTTTTCTTAAACAAGACAGGAACAGTATCTTTTATTTTCCTTGCTTCAGTGGCAGCAGACACTGGTTTTCATAAAACATGATTTCAGTTAATATGGTCTGTTGATAAGATTGTTCAATCATGGGAAGACAAGCAGGCTGACCACTAATGTTTGGACTGGGTCTTCTCACAAAGCCTCTAAGAAGGGCTATGTCTCATGCTGGGTCCACCTAGGACCTCTCAACACCATAAGGTGCTTTAGTTAAAACTTCTGCAATATTGCAATGGCATGATTATGGGTTTTTTAAGGATAGCACTTTCTTGTACATGTTAACTATTTCAGAAAAGTTGTGGATAAAAAGATGGGGGAGAGTTTGGTTTCAAGCCACACAGTTCCAGACACCAGCTGTGGATGCCTCTGTCCCGTTTAACTACATGTTTTTTTCTGAGAAACACATTCAATCACTGTGGTTGAAAGAAACGATCCACTCATCACCTCCACCCTTCCTTATCCTGTGAATCTCACATGTGCAGAGGCTGAAGATAGGATAGTTGTCTCTGTTCCCTCTCATTAGGGAAATCACTTGGTGACCTGGTAAATGTCATGAGCAAGGTAGCCCAGTTGTCCAGTGACCCTTGCCACAGAGATGTGGCTGACCTCTCTCATGTAAATGGAGAACTCCTCGGTCAGCTGCTCCACCTGCTCAGGCTTTAGCCCTGTGAAACAGAACATGCCAGCCTGGTCGGGGTATGCTGCCCATTGTTGGGAGAAGCCCTCCTTCTTGAGGTTGAAGACCAGCTGAATTCGGATACTAATGATGCAGTTGGCCATGACTTGTACTTCCTGCAACTATTGTTTTTGAAAATCAGGGCTGGTCAGAATGGTCAAGGCAACCTGAGCTCCATTGAGAGGAGGGCTGGAATACATGAGATGGATCAAGGTCTTCAATTGTGACTCTACCCCTCTGACTTCATCAGCATCTTTGCAGAGCACAGTGAAGTCTCCCACACACTTACCATAGAAGCCCGTGTTCTTGGTATAGGATTGGCAGAGACAAACGTTAATGCCCTCTTTGATGAAGTGGTGCACAGCCCAGGCATCCTTGTTACCATTACTATTGGCAAAGCCTTGGTAGGCCATGTCAAAGAACGTAGAGAGATTCTCTTTTTCACTGCTATTGCTGTTGCCTTCTATTGCTCAGGATGAGGGTCCACTCCCATGGGATTGTGGGCAGGAGCATGCAGTTTGCTCTGACATTTTTGAAATGTCCTCCCTAGTGCCTGTGAAGTCAAAGCCACAAGTCTTGGGCTCATAGTATTGATAACTTTGTAGGTGCATGCCGGTATGTCTGATGGTTTGGGCAGAAAGACATCTTGGCTGAACTTAAAAATATCTTTGCAGAAAATTAATCCCTAAGGCCTGATCCCTAAGGCCTCAGTTCCAGAAATGGTTTGCACAGTGACACACTGGCCAATTTTCAACATTTTGCTGTTCTCACCCAGGGTTAGTTCTATAGATGCCTTGCAAAATTCAGCCAGTCTCGCAATGGCAGATTTTCTTTGTTCAAATCTTTTGCAGCAATCTGGGCCTCTGTCTTCCGGACACTAGGAGGACATAAGGCTTTCCATGATACTGGTAGGCACCACCTACCAGATTCTTCTTTTTACTGTCAGTGTCTCTCTTATAGGCTTTGTGACTCCCAGGATTGGATCTGGGGGCCCCATCTCCACATGGGCTCACCAGGAGCTAACTTTTGATGAGGCCAGCTGGTGAGGTTGGGGCAGAAAGTGGCAGTGATTTGGATAGGACACTGCTGGAATGCAGCAATGCCAAGGTGGAAGCAAGAGGTTTGGCGGGTAGTGGCCGAATGCAGTGGAGGGCCAGCAGTGCACACATGGAGGCTCAGGCTCATAGGCTGACAGCTTTCTTGCTGGCAGAAGACTGTATAGAATAGTTTTGTTTTAAGACTTTTGCAAAAGTTTCCATAACTCTGTGTATTTATCTTTTTGAATTTAGCAGAATTAATAGAATTCTTTTTTTTTAAAAGTCAGAAAACCATTTTTTAAAAAATTTCTAAAACTCTGGCTTATATTTCTAGGAGGTATTGATGGTCACCTGTCATACCTGTATGAGGTTGTCTGCGTAGTCAGCAGAGTCTGGCCATCAGCAGACCAGGCCAGGAAGATACAATGGGACGGCTCTGACTTGCTGCTGGTACTGATAACTTCTTATTTCTGTTCATCTGCAATGATCTTGCCCTTCAAGTCCCAGATCTTGATGCTGTGGCCTGTGGCAGCCCAGAGCCAGTAGTGGTAGGGGCTGGATCACAGGGCATTGACGATGTGTCTGCCATCTAGTGTATGAAAGTACTTGCCTTTGTGGAAGTCCCACAGCGTGGCCTGGCCACCCTTGACTCTGGAAGCACAGAGAAATCCATCCGGAGAGACAGTTACAGTGTCCAGGTAGCCCATGTGGCCAGTGTGGTTTGTCTTCAGCTTGCAGTTTTCCAGGCTTTATACCTTGACTGGCTTGTGGCTTATGAACAAAAGAAATTTCTTTCTCACAGTTCTAGAGACTGGAAGTCTAAGATCGGGGTGCTAGCAGGGTCGGGTGCTCGTAAAGACCCTCTTCTGGGTGACAGACTGCTACCTGCTCATTGTATCCTCACATAGCAGAAAGAGAGCTAGTTAGCTCTCTGGTCTCTTAAGGCCACTAATCCCATTCATGAGGTCTCTACTCTCATGACCTAATTACCTTCCAAAGGCCCCACCTCCTCATCCCATCACACTGTGATTAGGTTTTCAACATGTGAATTTTGGAGGGACACAAACATTCAGCCCATTGCAGCCTGCATGCTCTCCTTTCACTCATTCACTGAAATATAATGGCAGAAATTTATTGGCATTCTACTTCACACCAACTTTCTAGTTCATAGTCTAGTAGATTGATGTGTCTCTAGCATATCTGGGCTACTTTCTATTTGAATCATACCTGAACCCCATTAACTTAGATATTACAAATTATTCCATCATTTATTTGAAGCAATGTTAGTTCAAAGATCCATTAGTGTCTGCAAACTAGTAGGTGTTTGCTGGGTGAGTGCTGCATTTTCTCCAACTTGAGAGCCCCAGCTTCATTTCTAGAGTAATAGCATTTTTTCTGTTTTTGCAACTCCGGTTGGTGCCCTAGTCATTTTCATTATCCCAATGCTGTCTTGGACCCCAGGGACTTAGCCCAGCAAACAAACTGTCCTGCTGGCTAACCGGTTCATGGTCCCTTACGGCCCTGTCATCTATCAGGGCTGGGGAAAAGAAGACAAATGTGGAAGTCTCCTCTCTAGGAAATGAAGGAAGGATACTTTGAGGTCTTTACATTTTTATTTGTTTTTTGCTTTGGTCAGAAGTATCAGAGCACAGTATAAAACTTCAAAATTGGAGCGCTCTCCTGCTTGCCTTCTCTTTGTCTAATCCCCAACCATAGCTCTGGGTGCATGCCAACAAGGGGCTTGCTGTCTGAACCACTTTGTGTCTTTTTTTTTTTTTTTTGGAAGAAGGTGATGTGAGGACAATGACAGTAATTTCTCATCATTTTTCTATTCCTATGTTGTTATCACTCAGTCAAACACCTACCAAACACCTAATTCTGGCTCAGGTAACACACTGTCTGGAGGATACAAAGATCACGCAGGCCCTGTCCTCAGGAGTTTGTGATCTCCCAGGAGATGCAGACAAGTAAAAGTTCAGAGGAAAACACAAGGGGATGTGTGACCATAGAGGAAAGAGGATTTAACTCTGGCTTAGGGTGACAGAGGGTCAGGCCACTCTTCACAGAGGAGAATTATTATTCATCCTATTGGCTGGACAGCAAAAGATACCAGGCATTAAACTGAGGTTCTTGTTTTTTCCACTTTAAAATTGACTCAACAATGGTCCCCATTTACTGTCAAAGCTGGCTCCTGTGTGATAATACCACTAATATGATTATGCCAACCTCTCCTGCTGCTCACCTTACACTTTGTGTCTGAAGGTCATGGTACTAAAAACTGGCATGGATGTGTTCCAAGGAATCTGCTTATCATGCCTGCCTATTTATAATTCTAAAATTGAAGAGTAAAAAACAAGTTAATAGGCACTTTATAGGATGGGTATGCAGTCGGAGGAGTCAATCAGCAGAGGGAGAAACAGGAAGCACTGTGTGAGCACAGACCAACTCTGAGGGAACTTAGATTACCAACGCCCAAACTGAAGGTAACTCACAGTTTGTTTTTCGTAGGGGAGGAATTGTTTTACATACCACGTGGAATGTTCCTGGGGCCTTGACCGGTCTGAAGCCATCAACAGGTACGCATTGATCAGCATGGCCATTACAGAAGCAGCTGCCCTTGACAATGAAATCATAGATTGCATAATGTGTAAAGTGTTGAGGCTTTGCGGTCAGGTCATGTCTCTGACAGGGACAAGGCTGCCGTTTTAGCAGCTGCACGCGGAGGTTGGTGATCTTCAGCTGCTCCTGCACTTTGGCACTGTAAGGGTTCTCTGCATCGTATGGTGGTGACAAAGCTCGGAAAATAACCTGTAAAGAAACAAAGATTACCATGAGTATATAGGACTGTGTGCAAACCCCAATCATTTGCCCATACAGTCTTATGTGATTTATACCTTTTGTCATCTGCAAGTGATAAGAGGCTTCTAGACCTTGACCACACAGGTGTGCTGCCTATTCGGATGCAGAATAAGTCTAACCTGAGTAGCCAGCAGGGACCTGACTCTCGAGATGAAGGCAGCCGTGCAGAGACCGGGAAGAGCATTTTGGGCAGAAGGAACAGCAAGTTTAAAGGCCTGGAAGCTGAAGCAAGCCTGGCTTATTAAAGGAAGAACAACAAGTCCAGGGTGACTGAGGTCCAGGAAAAAGGGACAGTTTTCAGAGAAGAGGATGGAGCCAGTACATGACAGATCATGAATAGAGAGTCTTTTAAAGGCCATGGTAGTTATTCTGACTGTAGTGGGAAGCCACTGGAAGGTCATACGCGGAGAAGTGATGTGATCTGATTTACGTTTTTGAAAAAGATAACTCTTGCTGCTGTGAGGAGAATGGATTATAAAGGGTGAAGAATAGAAGCGGGAGGACCAGTTAAGGAGTGATTGCGAAATCAAGATCCAGACACTTCTATTTCCAAATAAGGTGTGACCCTTTCAGAGACTAATCAGTTATTAATTGGGGCCACGGTTGCTACAAATACTTCTGGTTCTCCTTTTCTGGATCTGCCTTCCAAGCTTATGGCACATTCTTGGAATGTTCTTACTAGTAGTAAATATACAGTCCTTTCAGGTGGATTTGATTTCTGAAATCAGTTAAAAGTCCCTTAAATCCAAATATAGAGAGGAAAATGGCTGATCAAGTTAGTTAACAGTACTTTGGCTAAATGCAAGGTAGAAGTAATAAAACTGTTTTTATTGTGTATGTTATAGATAGACTCAAAAATTTAAAACTTTAGTTCTGAGGAAGAAACCAGAGGGAGGAAGACTCAGAAGGGATGGACTTTGGGCATGTGTGTGTGTCTATACATTATATGGGGGTAATAAAAGTGGACCTGGGGTGGAGTGGTACAAACTTCTCTAATGGGTCTATTAACTTTGGGGGAGTAGAGGCTGGTGGAAGAGGAAATCATTGCCAGTGGAAACCACTGAATATAAAAAAAGAATTCCAAACTATCTCATAACATAAGCCAGTATTATAAGGAGGCCAACGCTAAATTATACCTTATTGTGGAGGTTTAAAAAAAAACAGAATGAAACCTCAAACAATCTTGTTAATTTATATAATAACAGACAAAGCTCCCCCCAAAAATTCTTAGGTATCTCTTCATTTTTTAAAAATATGTTAGGGTGCTTGGGTGGCTCAGTTGGTTAAGCATCTGCCTTCAGCTCAAGTCATGGTCCCAGGGTCCTGGGATCAAGCCCCCAGTCGGGTTCCCTACTCAGCGAGGAGCCTGCTTCTCCCCCTGCGACTTCCCCTGCTTGTGCTCTCTCTCTCTCTCTCTCAAATAAATAAATAAATAAATAAATAAATAAATAAATAAATGTTAAAAAAAGGTATGTTAAAACTCTATTCAGAAATATTTTGATAATCAAGTAGTTTGAAAGTAAAGTAATTATTAAAAAGTAGGCTTTGGATAAACTCTCATTTAGAGAGAATGTATCTAAAAGTAGTTTTCCAGGAAAAAATTTCTTTAAGGAATTCTTTGGGTATAAAAATTTCATTTTAGAAATCGATTTTGCACTGAAAGTATGAAAAGGCAAGAATCAACTGTGCAGGATCATATCTCCAGGCCCACTGGTGCAGAACTGTTCTAAATGAAATATAACTTTGGGGGAGGGGGTGATAATTCAATGGATATTTTCTGTCCAGCAGCCAGAGTGATTCTCTATAAACAGAAGTTGGATCATGTCACTCTGCTTAAATCTACCCCCACCCAAAGACCTCCCATTTCTCTCAGAATAAAATACAAAGTCCTTATAGAAGCCTTGCCTCTTTTTTCTTCTTAGTGCTTATTACCAACGGACACACTGTAGTGGTAGCTGTGTAATGATTTACCGTCTTCCTAGTCTAGAAAGTAAACCTCTTGAGGGTAATCGCCGATCCCAGGACAGTGCCTGGCACAGAGTCAATATTCAATAAATTTCTGGTAAATGAATTGGTTGATTATAACATTGTTCTTGGCATTCAAGTAATAGGGGAGAATTTTAAATAACTTTACTTCCTCTTATAAGATCTTAAATGGATTCACACGCTGAATTCATGTTACAGCACTAGAAGGGAAGAGGTAGGAACTTGTATTATAAAAACAGTTATAAATAACAGAATCATTAACCAGTTTCTGCATTTCTAGCTATTTTCGAACTTGCAAAACTTGAAAAAAAGTTGTATACTAAACTTTAACGATATTCCACCCCATTTATTCACATGTAAAGTGGTGGAAAACAACATATGGAAGAAAATTTTCTAACAAAGAATATATCACCTACTTGGAAGTCAGTATAGAACTAATGTCTCTTTTTAATTTTTAAAAATTTTATTTTATTTAAATTCAGTTAATTAACATACAGTATTTTATTAGTGTCAGAGGTAGAGTTCAGTGATTCATCAGTTGCATAGAACGCTCAGTGCTCTAGAAGTAATGTCTCTTTTAATGATAGCCTATATCATAGCATAATTTTACATTTGAATTATTTAAAAAATTTTTAAAAAACACTGAATCCATGCTCAGTTTTATGTGGGGCTTATTTTTTGTGTAATATCCCAAATACTGGCATTCTGTTAGACATGCGTGAGGAACTCTAAATAAAACCAATAATGTGGCTACCTCCTGGTTTTTCGACCACAGTAATGCAAGGACATGGAAAAGGTCACAGTGCCAACCAAGTTAAGTATTCCACTGAAAAGTCTATAAGCATGCTTCTCTAAATTGTGGCCCACCCTTCCTTTTCCTCAATATTGGTGGCACCTGTTTGTTCTCTCGGTTCCTATCACATATTTACCCTTGACATTTACCCTTGTTCCCTCTCCCTCGTCTGTATAACCCCTTTTCCCCTGAGAATTGCTTTGCACATGCAAGGCTAGAGGAAGATCTGTCAAGGTTTATAGGAACTTAGAAGCTCTTTGGCTTCCTGAACCCAGACTGTGGAAGCTGAATGGCGGCTCTGTGCTCAGTGTGCACGACACCACAGTTGGCACACTGATATCAGCGGGGAAGGGACATCATGACCCCTGAGGCTGCATGCTGGAACGGAGACAGCAAAGTGCCACAGACACAAAAGTCAACGGGAATTTAAACCATGAAATCTTTTTTCCAGAAAGGAGACGCCTTAATCTGATACTCTGGGAAATGTATCTATCCTGAGTCAGGAAACAAAGAGTTTGCCAATCCAGATGCTTCAAGCTTCTGGCAGGTCGCCCTTTGGGTCCCACCCAGTTTTTCTTCAAACATCTCCAGAAGAAGCCTGCGTGGCACTCTAAAATGAAGTAAGAAGAAGGGTAGAAGCCCTCCTGTAAAATCAGCCTCTTCTGGTTTTGTCCCCATCAGGAGCAGGATGTATCTCTGAGCCCATCACTACTCCTCTGTCTATGACTGCTTCTGAAGATACGCTCCTGACAAGACATAGTTAAAAAGCCAGAGGGGAACTAACACCAAGCCTGTTTTGATGTTTCCAGCTTGTAAGTGCTATTGGCCAGGACTTCCAGATCTAGTTTTTCATATTAAGAAAGTTGATTATGTTTTAGTGGCTAATACTCTCATTACAGAGAAATCTGTCACTCAGAATGTAGGAGACATTAAGAAGCTACAAAGAGATCCCAAAGACAACCAGGAATAACACCAACTCCACAGTATTTTCCCATCTACACTTCTGTATATATACATATAGAATATAATGTAAACAGCTTTGTTTCAACTTAACAATACCTTGTGAATTTTTTCCGACTCAATGAAAATAACTCTCCATCAGTAGTTCTCAAAATGTGGCCCCCAGGCCAACAACATTGGTATCAAACCTGGGAACTAGTTAGAAATGCAAATACTATCTATCTATCTATCTATCTATCTATCTATCTATCTATCTACCTACCTATCTATCTACCTGCCTATCTATCTATCTATCTACCTACATACCTACCTACCTACCTACCTATCTACCTATTATTCTATCTATCCATCAATTTGAGAGAAATAGTGAGCAAGAGCAGGAGGGAGAGGACGGGGGAGAGAGAATCTGGAGCAGATTCTGTGCTGAGCACAGAGCCTGATGCAGGGCTCGATCACAACCACGAGATCACGACCTGGAGTCAAAACCACAAGTCAGACGCTCAACTGACTGAGCCACCCAGGTGCCCTGGACATGCAAATTCTTGATCCCTATACCAGGCTGACTGATCAGAAACACTGGAGGTGGGACCCAGAAATCTGGGTTTCAACAAGCCTTCCAGATGATTCTGATTCACAATAAAATTTGAGAAACACCACTACATAATTTAAACAACTGGTTGGAAATTCATTGTGTGGATATGACATAATTTATTCAACCAGGCTGCTATTGTTAGGCATCTAGATTGTTTCCAACTTTTCAGTATCACCAACTATGTTGAACAATCATATAGCAAAAATGCAGAAGTTTATAATAATATCCTGAAGATACATTTCCAAATGTGAAATCAATGGTTTAAGTGAAATGCATAATTTAGAAACATCTCTGATCTTCTGAATGAATCACAGACCCTTTCCTACCTAATCTTTGGAATCTTCACATTTCTCTGGTCTTGCCTCATTTTCTAAGCCTGGAATCCCTCAAACTTTGCTTAAGGATCTGGATTTTTGGCTTAGGTTCTGCCATTTCTTATGCCCAAGTATAACAAAGAGATCCTTAAAAAGTTCTGAAAAGGTTAGAATTACCTATATGTTTTCTTTTCTAACTCTCAATAATACTGAGAATTAGTTAAAATACATTTCCTATGTCTTACTTTTACTCTGATATGAAACTTTCAACAGAGTATTAACACAATATGAACAAAATAAGTAGAGTAAATATTAGGTACATAGTAGTCACGGGATTCTTTTAGTATCAAACTCATACCTTACATATTGCTCCATAACTAAAATATTATCGCCTGCATTATTAGATCACAATAACTCAAGAAACTTTGTTATCACATTTTAAAAAATTCTTTTTAGCTACTAGCTTGAGGAATATTTCAGGTCCAAGTTGATTACCCGTCTTGTGGACTCTGTCGGTTGGCACTTGTCTTCCCGTGATAGCACTTTCATACTAGTGCATGTTATTGCCTATTTACTTGTCTGTATCACATAATAGACTCTGCTCAGTGGGCAGGGATCTTGTTTGTCTGGCTAACAGCTGTGTCCCCCAGCATGTCCCACAGTCTCTGGCATATTATAGCATTTCATAATTACATTGAATGAATTAATGAACTATTTTTCCAAACAGTATTTTAAAAAGAAGCCAAATAGGGAATAGAATTTAGAAGAGTAAAAAAAGCAAAATGTTCTTACCACAAGTTTTGCACTCTTGATGAAAATTGTATGAACACACACATATATGTATATATACCTATGTAAAAATATGTAATACATTTCAAATGGTTTTATGGATTCCTTCTCTTCATTAGCACACAAGATCTTTCATAGTCTTAAGAAAATAGATCAGGCAGGCATGATCAAACCCCCAAACACATAGAAATATTAGAACTTTTCCGTGGTTTCTGGTCTAGTTTTCTTATTTACTAAAAATGGAAGTTTTAGGATCATAACTGCAATGATTCTTTAATGGGTTTTTAAATTCTTGAATCTTCATCTTCTCAAAAAAAGCAGCTACACTTTCAATGATTTTTCTCTTGTGTTTTTCTGTTTCACTTTTGCTTTTATCTTTATTATTTTCTTTTACTTACTTTGGGTTTAATTTTCTCTTCTTTTAGGTTCTTTTTTTAATTTTAATGTTTTTTTATTATATTATGTTAGTCACCATACAATACATCCCTGGTTTCTGATGTAAAGTTCGATGATTCATTATGCGTATAACACCCAGTGCACCATGCAATACGTGCCCTCCTTACTACCCATCACCAGTCTATCCCATTCCCCCACCCCCTCCCCTCTGAAGCCCTCAGTTTGTTTCTCAGAGTCCCTAGTCTCTCATGCTTCATTCCCTTTTTTTTTTAATGATTTTTTATTATATTATGTTAGTCACCATACAGTACATCCCGGATTCCGACGCAAAGCTCGATGCTCCATCTATTGCGCATAACACCCAGTGCACCATGCAATATGTGCCCTCCTTACCACCCATCACCAGTCTTTCCCATTCCCCCCCTCCCCTTTGAAGTCCCCAGTTTGTTTGTTTCTCATAGTCCATAGTCTCTCATGTTTCATTCCCCCTTCTGCTTACCCCCTTTCTTTATCCCTTTCTT